>NW_028279167.1:0-250049 GCF_059751315.1 Micrasema longulum
TATAGTGGTGAATGTAAACTTCCATATTCCGTTCTCATTTTTTTTTCCTTTTCTGTCTTAACAAATTTAGATGAAGATAACTCTGTTACCTTCCCATTGTAAGTTATCTATCCTATTGTATAAAAAGTTAACTGAGTTATCTTCAATCGTCTTTAAACTAAAATTTGTAGATACAGTGCGTTTGAATCTTTAATAAGCCCATGTTAAACCAAGTAAGCATACAAAATTCGTTTGTGTAAGTGGACACAATACAATGATTTATACAAGAACTTACTGGTATCTGGTATGCATACATAGAGCAGAGTTTATTAAAGATTGGAATGAACTGCGCAAAAAATTCAAGCATCTTCGGCGGTAATCTGAAAAAAATTCTTACAAATAGACTTTTTTGTACAGAAAATTCGATTTTACCTTATAAGGTAAAATCGAATTTTCTGATAATAAATAAAAAATATTAACAAATTACAACAGGGATGGAGAACATTTTAGAGAAAGGAATATGTAAATCTAGCCATTTACAAGGCTTATGACCTGTCATTGGTTGGTTTAAGTGGCCACTTTATTCACTGTGTAACATTCACTACTCCGTCTTTATTTATTCATTTGTTATATATACGGCCTTAGCCAATTACAACAGTTACACGAAGAAACATAAATGCAAGCAACTTAACAAAAAGAACATAAAACTATGTAGCAAAGACAAACAAGGGAAAAACAATAATGGAATACAATATATTCATAAAAACGAAAGACATAATACTTCGAGCTAAACCATGCCAATCCAACTTCATCCCACTCTGTTTAGTCGCGAAGAGATCTACGAAAAGCCAGAAGATCTATCCCAAAGAATTCCAAGTCGTGTGATGAATTGACTAATTTACACATTCTGGACATTGGGGCATAAAAACAAAATTTGCTCATAGAAGATTTTATAAATAGCAGATTTTGACTTCTGGTGACACGGTTGGGAACATGAAAAAAAATTGATTGCAACAGAGATTGGACATCACATAGCATTAAGTATTTTGAAAATGCATAATATAAGGTCCATCTCAGTTCTACGTCTCTCCAATGAAGACAGATTAAGAGATTGCTCTATTTCAAAATAGGAATAATTACACCATTGTAATCCAAGCAACCATGCCATTTTTCTTAGAAAACGGTGTTGGCCAGACTCGATATGGTCAATATGAGTCCTGTAGAATGGAGACCAAATAGGAGAAGCGTATTCTATATGGGGTCGAACTAGTGAGCAATAAAGAGTTTTGATGGTATTAATATTTTTAAAGTCCGCCGTCACTCTATTGATAAAACCGAGAAGTTTGAGAGATTTGTTTACAATATTATCAATGTGTTCACGATAGGAGAGTTTACTATCTAAAGTAATGCCAAAATCCTTTATTGACGAAACCATTGAAAGGGAAGTATTTTTTAGTTTGTAGTTGAATTGTATAGGTTTTTTTCGTCGCGAGAAAGATATTATTTTACATTTGTCAATGTTAAGTTGAAGACAATTGATGTCGCTCATTCATTAAAACAATTAATATCATGTTGAAAAAGAAGACAATCATTGGCAGATAGGTGCGAAGGTTTTCACGGTCACTGTTATCAATATTATGTATCTTTTTTGGGTGATACCGTGTATGTTGGATTTGATCCGACGTTTCGGCTACCATTGCAGGAGCCATCTTCAGGGAAAAACTGTGTTGAAAAAACACAGTTTTTCCCTGAAGATGGCTCCTGCAATGGTAGCCGAAACGTCGGATCAAATCCAACATACACGGTATCACCCAGAAAAGATACATAATATTGAATCATTGGCAGATTCAATAAGTTTAAGTACCTTGTTTTCATCGGCAAAAAGCCAGAATTTTGTATTTTAAAAAACATTGATAATATCATTTACAAAATATTAAATAATAATGGAGCAAGGTAGGCTCCTTGAGGTACTCCAGAAGTAACAGTGATTGGAGAAAACAATCATAGACTTTTTAGTCAACAAATCATAAAATCAGTTTCGTTTTTATATTTTTATGTTGGACATTAGCAATACAATGATGAAAACAATCCAATTGCTCTTTTTTTGCTAATTTTCGACCCGAGTACAGCCGAACGCAATTCGAATCATCCCGACCGCAGGTTTCGGCCAAATATTTGCCGAAACCAAAACTGTCGCCGAAACTGGCCAAACTCAAAACGAACTCCGGTCGGACACTAATATCGATTAAAGAAATAAGTAAAAAAATATTCCTTACCATCTAGCCATAAAAAGTGGCTTGGTGGGAATTTCGCATTTACTAGTAATATTTATTTTCATACCTTTTATTAAAAAAAAAAAACAACTTGCATATTTCTATACAGTGCCATTTAGTCTGTATCCGGGTGGATAATGAATACAGTTCGGTGTGTGATTTACTAATATTAATATTTATATTGTAAGATATTGCAAATTGTTACGGGTAGCATAATATGGAGGGCCTTTGTCGGATATTTAAATTTCAATTTTATTTATTCATATATAGGTATATGTACATTACATAATGGAATATCTTAATTTATACATAACGAAATAATTTAAATAATAGGTAAAATTAGGCATATATAAAAATATTTGATTTCGTCAATATTCCCTCCCCCTCACTCCCCTAATCCCCTCCCTCTTTTTTTAACTATTTCTCCCACAACATAAAATATTTTCATAACGTTATCAGCGCATGTAAGGGCTGCTTATTAAAACGCAAAGCGTGATGGTTTTATATTGAATCGGGTTGTGGTCGCGTGGCTAGTGTCTCGGACTCACGGATCAGAGGTCCGAGGTTTGAATCCTACTCTATATATATATAGTTGGATAATTTATATAGCGCAATTTTTGTTAAAATCACCTCAAGGGCGCGGTACAATTAATAAATATCCCAGTACGTCTTGCAGCTACAGAGCGCATGGACGGTTGGGATTCTAGTTCCTCGTTTTCAATTAAGATCAATAAAAAATATAACAGATAGGAGCTAGATTACAGGACGTCTTGCAGCTACAGAGCGCATAGACAGTTAGAAATTTAGCTCCCATTTACACATTTTAAAAATTGACAAATAAATTTAGTGTATTAATGATACTAAAAAAAATAAAAATAAAATGAATAATAAAAAGGAGTAAGATTACAACACGTCTTGCAGCTACTAAGCGCATAGACGATTGGAGTTCTAGACCCCATTTATAAAATTTAGGTATTTTTAAGTTGGTATATGAAAGCTAGATAACCAATCATCGTGCAGCTACAAAGCGCATGGACGAGTGGAATTCTAGCAAAGTTAGAATGATATCAATAAATTTATAAAAAATAGAGCATAGTAGTAAGTTTGTCAAGTGTTCATGCCAAGAACTAAGCAATAAAAAACTAAATAAATAAAGCACTGTATCAACTCCATGGTTAACAAAGGGAGATAGATGTCCGAAGAGAATCTTTTGTAGACAGTAGGTAGATATCGTCACCATGTGGTCCACTAGGCTGCTGGAGAATTTCTGGAAACGCACGTGTGTAGACTGGGGGATTATGCCTATTGTTCCAACGACTTGGTGTCTCTTGGTCTTGTCTTGGTGACTCTACTCCTACTTGATTCCTATTTTCTCATAGTGAGTTATTTACAAATGGGCATTAGAATAAATCATAAGAACGCGAATATTTGTTTTTGTTTAAAAAAATTAAAAATAAATAAACATATTTTTGTGCAACCACTATGGTGAAGGAGTATGGTGGGTTTTTCATTTTGGTTTAGTTGGTGTCCTGACGAAGAGACGGGTACGTTTCGAAACCAATAGACATAGGAAAGTCGGTAAGTCGTTATATACAAATATTTAATAACATTTACTAAATAATTTTAAATTTAAACAAGACATTAATTTAACAAGTCATTGTAAGAATTGAAAAAAAAACAAACAAAAGCACTTTGATAAATAAAATAATGACATAATTTTTATTATAGTCCTTAAAATGTGATATGATTAGAATGACAGTTTTTAGAAAAAGTGACGAAATAACTTTGTAGTAACGTCAAAGGAGTTATTTAGATTGACACACGAAAAATCATTTGTATCTGGAGTGCTTATTTATTTTTTAAATACAACGCGTGAAACATAAATGAACATTAATATATAAAATCAGCTCTAAAACTAAAAGAAAACTAAAATAAACCTAATTATTAACGACGTTCTTACAAGGTTAGATCATTTTGCAAAAACGTTAGAGATGGGACTAATTGATCAATGTAAATTGATCGAATAAAAAAATAATTCATTTGATGTTGTTCATGAAAAAAGTATAAATGTCTCATTTTTTGGTGAATAATTGTGTTAAACACACTATAATGGGCTTGTTTTTGCGTTTTTCATATCAATTTTTGGAAACAGAGTTTCATGATTGCATGAAATAACTGATAAAAGCCATTTGATCAGTGATCAGTAATTTCCCATCACTAATGAAATTACTTTGAAAGCTCTCATTCTAATCAAGCTATATTTTAAAGGACTATAGGTCTGATCAGGTCACCAAACACATGTTTTAATTTATTCACGAAATGACATAAACGCAAATTAGTCACTCAGATTATCGATAAATTAAATATTAAAATGACATTAACTTAAATAAGTCACTAACATTATCGGTAAGTCGGAACGAAACAATCGCAAAACTTATTTGGTGGTTTTGATATTTAAAAAATAACGTAAACATGCCATTTGTATCGGAATAAAATCGACACAACCGGCTTTCGGTCACTATATGTTTGTCTGCGTTGCGTCCTTCACACAGCAATATAAACTCAATACTAATTGCGTCACTTCCGTACTGCCACGGAACCTAAATTCTCCGAGTAACAAACAGACCGATGTAACGGTTTTGTCCTATTCCCATCCAAATAAAAGTACAGAAAGATGGATAACGTTCATTGAAGTCGTTTTATGATCTTAATTCACTTTAAGTTTTTTTTAGTTAAGTCGTTTTCATTCTAATGCAAATGGTGCGATATATTGATTTCCCGACAATTCGTCTGAGAGGTCTTATTTCAACCGCGTTCACTCTGCTTTTATCTCTGCTTCCTCCCTCTGCCGGTTCCATGTTTCACTTACATACAATATAAGTGTAGAACTAAAACTCTGTTAAGCACTCCTAGTTTAGCTGCCCGCATTCATTTCAACATATTTTTCTACTCTTCTATGTCTTGAAACATGCTTCCCAGATACACAAATTCTTCTTTTTGTTCAAGAAATTCATTGTTCACATTTATGCAGTCAGTATCGTCGTTTGCCCTTTCAAATACCATCATTTTCCCATTACTTTGGTTCATCATGTCGGCATTCGTGTCGGCCTCGTGGTGTAATGGTCAGCGCATTTGCCTACCATACAAGAGGTCTCGGGTTCGATTCCCGACAGGGTTAATATGAAATATTTATTCAGTTTCAGTGCTGCAGAGCAGCGTTTATTTTATAATTTTTAAAAAATACAAGAATTTGTTACCCACTAAGTCTAAGGACTTTTCGGTGGGACACATTTTTTTTATGACAGGTTTATATTACATTTATTTTATTTATATTTTACAAATTTATTTATAAACAAGCACTATAAAGTATCTAGAATATATTTCTTCAGTTCTTTTTTTTTCATTTGAAGATCTTTCATGTTAATGATGGTTTGTGGGAGATCATTGAACAATCTTGGAACAACGCAATTTAATGTTCGCTCTCCGAAGTAATTTGTAATTCGGGGAACAAACAGGGAGCCCTTAGTTTTTAACTTGGTGTTGTGAGTGTAGGAAACTCTTTTTTCATATTTCGGATCAACAAAGTGATCTACAATCAATGTGCAGTCACAAAGTTGTTTGACCAGCAGGACATTACAGAATTTAAAAATATAAACCTTCGCCCATATGTTTCGCCTCACGGATTATGCTATCCGGTACAATCCCATTCAGTAGGGTGTTTTCACTCTAAAATATTTTATAGTCCCTGGGCTGGTACCTGAGGCGTAAGACTAATCATCTTACCTTCGTGTAACAAAAATGATCAAGATACGCTGCGATTGGAGTACGAATGCAGTGCCCTATGCACCATTAGGTGCCGATAGGGAATGATGAAGATGATTTTCATCACCAATTCGCTCTCCAGGCATACATTATATATTCTAGAGACTGACGAACGGTTTTGTCCTATTTTCACCCGAATGTTGCGTTTTTTATGGAGAAAGATAGATGTCCATTTTTTTTTTTTTTAATATTTTTATTAAAGAAGGTAAAAACATGAACAGAAAAAATAAAAGGAAAAATAATGATACCCACAAAACCGCGAAACCGGCTTGTCAACAGGTTTCTTATTTTTCCTTTACAAAGAGAAACGTTAGAGAAATTATATAAATTTAAAAAGTAATATAAACATTATTAGGAACTAAAAGCATACCTAATGTTTACACAAAATTTATTTACAAAAATTAAAATAGATGAAAATAAATGATAATCAATATAAAGCTTTGTTACACATTGACCATTTAATTATTTTTTTCTTAAAAGCTTTGTCAACATGTTCTTTTAAAACAATCAGAGGAATCTTATTAAAAAAAATTGTAATTATATAATGAAGTGTTCTTTGGCCATACTTGTTTACAAACCTCGGTACTGACAAGCTTTCACGTTGCTAGCGTTGTATTATGTGAATGTAAATGCCTTTTCTGGTAGTTACTATCAAATTCGAATTTTCATAATTCGAATGAGTAAACACTTTGATGAGGCCCTAATTTCATTATATTATACATTTGTCAGAAGCCATTTGGAATACGCCTCTCAGATATGGAATCCCCAGTATGCCATATATATAAGTAGAAAAGAAAATATTCAAAACAAATTTATAAAGTACCTTAAATACAAAACCGGTATTTCTTATGTATCTACTCTCACTGCCTCCACCTTCCATGGAATCATTTCTCTACAATACCGCAGAGTGTGTGCGGACCAACTACTGCTTTACAAAATTATGACAGGAATGGTTGACTGTACAGAGCTGCTTGGTTTAATAACAATACATGTGCCAGCCAGGATTTGTAGACGGTACCACCTGTTTCATGTACCAATAAGTAAAACATCGTATGTTAAAAATGCTTTTTTTTGTAGGGCTTTTTCAACGTACAATACAAAATTTAAAAATATACATTACACAAACATCACTCTGTCAGATTTAAAATTTACACAAAAAATATATTATGTAACTTAGTAGACATTATAATAATAAATATGTACATCTCCCCTCCCCTCCTTATCCTCTCTTCAAGCATTCTTGTCCTTATCCCGCCCAATTTACAGTAACATGTTCTTAAAATAAATATTTTAAAAATCTTTGATTATTGAGTACATGAAAATAACATTTTAATATGTATAAATTGTACGTATTTATTTGATATGTAATATATATTTTTTATTAACTTTGTATACTATGTGGAAATTTGTTATTAGTTCTGAGTTTATACACTATATATGTTTGTTTACTAAAAATATGTATGTAGGACTGTTGATTTCCCAAATAAAATAAAATAAATCGATATCTAGTAACAAATTTGAGCCATAGAATAACATTTACAGACAGGCACCCTGCTTTTTAAAAATCTCGGGTACCTCTTCCTTATCAACTCTAGGTGATCTGTTAATTAATTTAAGAGCCAAGGTTTGTAAAGATCGAAGTTGTTTTATGATCTTAACTCATTTTAACCTTGTTTGCGTTCAGTCGTTTTTGTCCTAAAGGTCCGATATGTGCCGCTGATTTCGTTGTCCTTAATCGTGCCTTATGAGATTCGCGGTGATGTCATTGTCCTATAGTTAACGTCACAATCTTCTAGTCTCAGTGTCAAACACAGCAATTAGCATAGCGTGCCTACACGAATTGTTCTGAGTAATACTATAATAAGTAAGGTAAGATCTGTCCCACCATTGTGTCCGTACGAACCTCCTTCGCCCTTGGAATTTATTTCCTTACTAATGACACGAGCAGTGTAACATATCCGTCACGCTAAACACTATATACGAGTATTTATCATGGAATTAAAATAGTCCGGAAACCCCTTAAGCGCATCAAACTGAAGCCGACTAAACTACTCATAAATGATCGAAACTATTGATTCAGTGCTCGTTTAACCCTTTCGCTGCTACGCAGTTTTTCAAGAATCTAATCAGAAATCTTATTATTAATACATTTTAAAAATATTTTATCGAATACGTTGTTTTCCAAACACACTACTGTTTTAAAAATTAATAGCAATTCCAAGAAAAATCTTCCATTTCATAAATATCTAATTCAAGCCCAGTAGAGTGAGCAAGATAGACAACTCGTGCCGCCCGCAACACATTCTCGTACAGCGGTTGTAAACCCTTTCTTGATCGAAAATAAAAACAAACAAAAATAATCTCGCACAGCAATCTCAAGGCGCATTGTTTTAATAGTTATTATTGAAACGACAGTATTACGATGGTTTTTTTGTTGATTGCGGGGCAAAGTGCCCTTATTATCAAACCTACCACTTCCATCAATGCATACTAAACAAAATTTGAGTAAAATATATATTGGATGATTCATATGAACAAGTGACGTCGTTCAAAGTATTATTTTTTATTAATTTTCAAGAAACTTTGCTGTAAAATTTAATGTTCGAATTTTTACCGCGCGTAAGAAAACATTTTTTGTATTAAATTTTCCGTAGGGCTGAAACAGGTACGTGAAATATGTATTTTTTTTGAAAATGTTTTATACCACTGACGGTTAAGTGCAACAAGCAGTTCCCGAATTCATTTACCCTTTTGGGGATTATGACGTCAGCATCAGTCTAGTTAGAACTTTATGATAGGGATTAACAACAACGATATATCGTTGTTTAGCAGTCTAAGGGTTAAATCATTGTAAACTTAAACCAAAAAAGCCCAGATCTTGTGTTGAGTTAACAATACGACAAAGACGGATTGGAGAATTAAGGGCATAGTTTGTTCGATGATGATCGAAGAACAATAATTTATTTTTTCTCAACCTACGAGTCGGAATATGGAATTTTACCTGTCCCAGTAATTATGGCATATCGATTTTACAAACTATAAAAATAATATGACCTCACTGGATTTACCCGTGCCGAGGACACTTAACAGCATTTTTTTAAAAATGTTTTTACATTTGAGAATAAACAAAGAAGTCTAACTTAATAAACAGAGATAATTAACAAAATATTCAGACTGTTTTAAAAATTAGGTATATATGTACATCTATATTATTTATATTACAAAACGCACAGTGAAAATAACAAAATGTCATGTCACTGGCCAGTCTTGAAGATGCCTACTTAGGCGAAAAAGTAAAACCAAACCAAGAAGTTTCATTGATAAGTTTATTTATAATTTTATCATAATTATTGACATTTTTTATGTTTGAATGAAGTCATCATTAATAATTGGTGTAATTAAAATAACATGACATTAAAGTGATATTTTATTTTATTTTTATTTTAATTACATAAACGGCAAATCTGCCTTTTACAAAAATTTATAATACTAACATATTTGGCTTAATATTTTTTTTTTGTTTTTTAAAAAACATAAATTCCCTTACTCTTAAGATTTATAAAAAAAAAACTCTAAAATTAAACAAGATTTATATTTTTAAAAATAACCTAAAAATTACACAGCATATTCAGTAGAAACTGTAAATAATTCAAGAATAAATGTAAAAAAAAATTAATAATAAAACATTCTACAGTAATACAACAAGAAAATCATAAGTACTGTTTCATACTAATGTAAAACAAATTTTAAAATAAAAATAACTGCACATGTATATAAATAGTGTAGCGAGAGAGTTTTTTGAAAAATATATGTAAATCAAAAAACGTAGTACTTTATATAATTGGTACACATATTATTTAT
The DNA here is from genome assembly GCF_059751315.1 of Micrasema longulum. Lineage (NCBI taxonomy): Eukaryota > Metazoa > Arthropoda > Insecta > Trichoptera > Brachycentridae > Micrasema > Micrasema longulum. The sequence goes on from NW_028279167.1 coordinate 9,936, forward strand.
ATTTTTATGTATTTCATTGCTTTATATTTGTTTTATTATATATTATACCATTTTATTTATGTTTAAGTTTCATGTATTCTTAGCACATATATATACCTTATATTTATATAATAATGATTTTTAATTTCTTACATTTGATCAGCTAGGCATTTATAATTAAGTAGTTTTAGTTTTTCTTTTTTATGTTATTGTTTTATTAGTATAGGACTACTTATGCTCTAAAGAAAGAAAGTCTCCATCTTAGAACAGGCTGTGCCATGTTAGATGGAGACTATCTTAAACAGAGAACACTCCGTTTTCATTTGACATTAATTGGTTTTATATAGATTCCTTGCTATTAGGTATGTATTTTATTTTTTTGCAATAAATTTATTAATAAATAAATACAGCTGGGCAAAGTAAACAAAAAACTTTATATACTTATTTTGAAATGCATGAATAAATAAATATAATTACCATTCACCATCTTTGAAAAAGTTCAAAGGGTTTTTTCTATATGAACAATACCCTACACTAAATATTAGGTACGTGGGAATAACTATTGCCGAGTTCATGAAGTCTGTTTGATATGGCATTACAAGTATACACTGTCCGTGAATTGTTGCTACAAAACGGTGGCACCTCTCTAGTCATTCTTCCAGGCACCTTGAAGTTCATCAACTTTATCATCACAGATAAAAGTTCAGGGCAATCCCATATTGAATTTACAATTATGAATAAATTTAAAAGGTCTATAATTTTTCTTCTATCGTTAAGTCTTAACAAATTTATTAGTATTAATCTATGGTTATTTACATTTGTTGTAACAAAGAGGGACAGCACTTACGAGAAGGGAATGTAGAAGTCGAGGCATTTACATTTTCATTTTCATTTACATTTAAAAAAAATAAAAATATTTGTACCCTGTATTTAGAAGCCTTACGTGTCATGTACAAGGCTAAGGGACTCGGAAAAAATCGTTTTTGTTTGTCTTGGAAATGGGATGTTCGATCACTGATTTTGGTTTATTACCTTTATGAGTCCAATCACCATTGTTGCAAAATCCAAGAACAATGGCGCGTGATAACTACTTTTAACTACAGTGTGGATATTTAATTAATTAATTTACCCCGTGCCCGGCCCATTTTTGTTAAAACTTATGTTTTGTGAAGGGTTTCTTAAAATGAGGAAGTTCATTAGTTTTTTTTAATTTTTTTATTTGTTAATAGACTGTTAAACTAAGTCAAAAATATTTTTTTTAAATTTTTATATATCATATTATCGGCGCTACGATTTTTCAAAGTTTTATATTTCTGAAATAACTCGGTTAAAGTGAAACGTCAGAGGTTCATTTCCGCTTATTCCCATTCAGTTCTTCCTATTGGTCCAGAAGCGACAAGCAGACTGGAAATCTTCCATAGCTCTCAGATCATAGGTTGATTCACATGAACCAGTGACGTCATTTAAAGTAGTGCGTTTTTATCAAAATATTTTTTATTATTTTTTCTGTACATTTTCAAGAAACCTTGCCGTACAATTTAATGCTCTTATTTTTACCCCGCGTAAGAAAACATTTTTTGTATCCAATTTCCCGTAGGGCTGAAGTTCCTCATTATGAAAATGTTGGGTTAAATCAATTGAAACTTCTCGTATTTATTTAAAACTATTTAATAAGTATTTTTTAAAAGATAGTTTTGCCAATATTGGCCTTTATGGAGAGCCACATTGCAATGTTTGCACATATACCGGGTCTCACTCCTTTTTTTGTGCTTTGCACACACCTTGCAAGTTCGACAGGGTTTGTCTTTTTTTTCTGTGGCAGGTATAGCTATTAAAACATGCTTGGACATATTCCCTGACAACCTGTTCGGTGGATCCTGCAAGTTTCGCACTTGGAGTGGATCCGGTGACTGTAAAATGTGGTCTCCAGAACGCAAAAAATGATTACTTTAAACTAAATAACCTACATAATCTAACAAATAAACTCTAAAATTTGTCTTATTACGAACATTATTTTTCTTATATAATATAAAAGAATGAAACAGAGCACACATAACAAGGTGAAAAAATACCTTTTTGGTCTTCCTGTGGATATTGTAATAGGACAAGAACTGATCCGAGATGTTGTAAAGGGCCAGTGTTTATAAGAGGTTGAAATAAATTATTTTTTGGTTGCACAAAAATCCATCATTAAAATAATACTCAGAGTCCCGATACAGACATCTACTGAAGAAATATTCCATAAATCACAACTTATGACACCAAAACAATTATACGCTAAAACAATACTCACTTATAGATTCAAACACCACTCTTACTCAAATGAAAGACATAACCCCCACAATACATCACATACAAATAATATAATCACTAGATCCTCAACACATAAACAACTTAAACAAATACAAACTAATACCACTTTCAGACAAAGGAATTTTGAGTATTATTCAATTAAAATCTATAACCTACTTCCACTATCTATTAAAGCAATTAGTAATGAGAAAATGTTTAAAAAGGCCATAAAAAAATGGATAGTGGAGCTAGGTAGAAGTAAAATGGATTGTCTCATTCGCCCATACCAATGCTGAATCAACTGCTCCCCAACTGTATAGCTTATGTTAGGTTTTTGTTGTTTTCATTGTGTGTTTTGTAATATAAATAATATAGATGTATATAAATACCTTGTTTTTAAAACTGTCTGAATATTTGTTAATTATGTTTGTTAATTAAGTGAGTCTTCTTTGTTTATTCTCAAATGTAATAAAAAAATTTGTTTGTTAATTAAGTGAGTCTTCTTTGTTTATTCTCAAATGTAATAAAAAAAAAACTCATTTGTTAAGTGTCCTCGGCACGGGAAACCCCAGTGAGGTCACATTATTTTTATTATTAATTATAGTTTGTAAGCGAAAAATATGAATAAATAAATAAATAAATAAATAAATTTGGTCCCAGTTGGGCGACATTATAGAGGTAGGTTATCAAAAACCAATAAGCAAATTTTAAGATTTAGAAGAATAATGCAGATAACCAAATAAAGTACCTACAAACAACTTATCTTTCACCAGTTTCGCTCAATCGGCAAGAACATGAGAATTCTCCAAAAGAATAAGATTACGTTGTATAAAAAATACCTTACTGTAAAATGGAACAAATATGACTTAAAGATCTGGATTTTATGAAATAAACAACTCGTTAGTGAAATACAAAATTTTAATAAAAGAAGCAATTCTCTACAAATGTAACAAGATTAGTTAATATAAAAAATCAGAATTCTGCCTAGCTAATATAAATAAATGGTTGACAATAAATTTATCTAAGTAAATATTCGTAACAATAATAATGACAACTAAATTTAGATTTTTGATTGTTTTCTTCTCGAGATGATATGGAATAATGTTGATTTTACAAAATAAAATCCGCAGATGGAACTCGATATGCGACGTCTTCGGTTGATATATTTATAACTCATGGTTGGCTCAGTTGATGATTTCCCAGAAGATTGTTTGTCGACATTTTAATTCAGTAAATGATCGCCTTCTTCATTGCATTTGTTAATTTGTGTCTCATGATCTTAATTTAATAAATGTATGTATAATGTAATTAATAAATAAATGAAAATAATAATAAAAGTTTAAATGTATAACCCCAGTGCGGGTTTTTTCTCTTAGATTAAACTTGCAGATTACACAAATTATTTGAAGATTCTTGATTTGGAAAAAAGTATTTCAAACATTGTTTCTTTAGGACTATTTTTCTTTGAGATGGTACTTTTGACATAAGACCATAATTCCTTTTATGCGTCATATTGCAGGGCATATAGCGCTCCGCGCGGCCGTTTTTAGCACAATTAATTACTATAACAATGCGGCCAGTTGACATTTCAATTGAATACCTAATATCGACTGAATTCATAGAGCTATTTTTCATTAATTTTTTAATGAGTTGTGTATTAAAATAATGGAAAATATATCTTTATTATATAATATATCACGAAGTTACGTCGTTTGAGTTGATTACACGGATGAAAGTTGTTGTATCACACAGAACCACAAAAAAATATTAATTTAAAGTATATTCATATTACTTACATTATAAATTTATGTACCTTCTATGTAGGTACATATATATGTTTTTTTATAGCTTACCTGTAAATAAAATCACCATTTGCCACTGCTGACAGGTCACTTGTACAAACTTGACACTGACTATCTCAACGGATTAAGCTGTCGGACTTAATATTTCAAATGGATGTAACGTCAGCAGTTGCTTCTATGAAAAATCCTTTGCCATATCAGGTCAGGGGAGTATGCATGTAGAACATGCTAGGAATGTATGTTAGGATAAATGTGGGTGGCGGTCCATCTTCTCTACTTATTTCTACAAGAAAAAGGCGTGATGGCATAGTAGTGGTAGCTTCCTAAAAGATTACGTCGATCTCCTATTTATATTTTGTTGGAATGTACAACAAAATTTCAATTTCCTCTTAAATAACCTTGTTGCCTCTTATCTTCAAAACATCATTCCTTTCCCATTTTTTTACACTGAACTCTGAACTTAAAACGCTATTTAATTAAAATATTTTTTTATGATAAAGTCAGGATTTTTTTACTCTTCAAATAGTCTTAACAAGGATATGAATAATCATTCATTTATGAGTAGTGTCCCTAACACAAACGACATTAAAGTTTTCGTTCGTAAATATTTTCTATAAAGCCGAAAACGAACATAATGCAAATATCTAGTTCATAGCAAAACATTCGTTTTATTTTATTTCATTTTATTAATTATACTTTACACACAATGCATTGGCAAATTAACACAATTTATTATGTTTTGGTAAGGCATCTAAAATAAAATAGTATTATTGGATTCAATTTAATTCAAGCCCTTCGGTACCCCAGCGTCAAGTTATTTGAGGAATTTGTGATCTTAGATTTAAGACAATTATATATTTTTAGAATAATAATGTTTGTGCAAGTAAATTATTCTATCAAATCCCAAAAACACTCCCACACTACCAAAAGTCAAACTAGAGGATGGGTCATGGGTCACAAACTCTGAATTCGGGCAAAGAAATTTCAGGTTTCTGGGCACCAAAATATTCAATATGTTACCCAAAGATTGCAAAACTATGACCCGGATTCAATTTAACAAAATTGTAAAAAATTGGTTACTTTTTAGGTCGAGAAAAATCGAAAAATTTACTTAAAATTAATTCCTAATAAATTAATATTGTATATCTGTATAGTATATTAACAAGTAGGTTGTAATGTTATTGTGTATTTTTGCAAAAAAATGTCTGCCTTAAAACAGGTTGTACCTAGTTAGCACTGGCGGCTCCTGAAAAATGGACAGTGCATTTCTTTTCATTTTGTAAACTTATATATTAAGTTCAATAATATTATAGCAATATGACAGGTCTGGCGTGATAAACGGGCAACAGCATGACAGATGACAACCCGCGCATCATAACAAGGAACGCTAAATTCGCCTAACATTATACTCACGTTATAGGATACTAAATCAACCAAATTCGTAATAATATCATGTCATTACGCATGTTCAAAGTGACATTGCAAACAAACTTCAAACTTCAAATCTGCGCATGCGTTGGCAATGCCCGGAGTATGTATTTGACCTCCTCCCTCTAACGCACGATTCACCGGTATAAAGCGTTGTCTATCTCACTCAAATGACGATCTTAGGAGAAATTACATATTTCATACAAATTCAGGGTAAAGAATTGTGCAAAACAGAACATGCACAGGACGATTGCGCATGCGTAGACAAGATGAGAAAATCGTCCGCTAGAGTCGATTTCGCTAGATCTTTTGGCGCTAGTATTGAATATTATGGTGTTTACGTGTATAATATTGCACCGAATTCCTGTTTCTTTGTACTTGTAACATATTTTTACTATCAATAAAATGAATAATTTATTACCACATATTTTTACTTGGCAGTGCACTACACTTATGCACATACTAAGGAACCGCCTCTGATAGTTAGGCAGACTAGACATGATTCAGAGAAATCTATTACCTAAGTATTACCTAAGTAAAAAAAAACAATTATATGTCTTCCTGCAAAAAACACCACTTGCTTACTTTAGAAGATCGCCGTCTACTATTGGACATGGGGGTGCTTCATGACATACTTAGTAGACGCCTTGATAGTCCAGTCCGGCTCTTTTGTCGGAATTATCATTAAATGTCCCCGGCTACCGCACCCGTCACACGTCGAGCTCTCTATTTCATCTGCCGGCAGTTCGTACGAACTATGCCCAGAACTCTCCACTTATACGTTTTGTTAGTGAATATAATTTGAACTTTCCCCTTATTGATCCATTTGATTGTAAAAAAATAACATTTAAAATGCGCGTCTTAAAACATACTTTTTTGTCTTATACTTAGTTTCAATAATAAAGTCTTATTTTATCTTATATTATTTTATTTTATTATATTTTATCTCTAATTCTTAATATTTTAAATATATTTATATTTTCGACACTTGACACTTGTGCAATATTTACACACATGTCCACCCTCATTCCAATATAACACCCACCCTCTCACTCACTTACACTCGCACAAACACACTAGTATGTATTGTACGTGTATTTAATGTATTTCTGCGGATATCTGTCATTGGTTTTATTCTCTGTATGTTTTATTTGTTGTATTTTTGTTACATGTATTACTGTTGATATCCCTAATAAATAAAATTTTAAGAGTCGATTTCGCGATAGTGGCAAGAAGCTCCATTCGGTAATCATAGAGAGGGATAAAAGGACAAGACCACAGGATGTATTCAGAAGACTGATTAGGATATCCGCAGCTGCGCGAAAAGGAGCATGAATATCTATTAACTAAGTTTATATTATATTTTTGTACCTTTTACATTTTTTTTTATATAACTTTTTTCTTTTCTTATTCTTTAAATTTAAATTTAACTGCATATAAAAATATTTATTTTTATTTTTTCTTGTAACTTCTAAGTGCCTAACAATTGTTAATTGCTTTTATTTTGATACCGATAATGTACTTAATCAATATTTTACACCACTGTGGAAAATTTTAATCGACTATTTTCACAAATTTCGTTCATTCGTATTTTTATTTTCTGTATACAATATATGTAAAAACTGTTGTTTTTTTCCCAAATAAAAAATAAAATGACTTAATTACGTTCATCGGGAGAAAAAAGTATTATTGAATAAAATTAAAATATTTCCAAAGTAATAATAATAAATAATTTTGAGAGAAACTCTACTAAATCTTTGTTCGGGGAACAAAGCGTCACACGGTCGCGAATACGTTCGTTCGGTAAGATTCGTGCGGACTAGTATCCCGCATTGAGTCATTCAAAGTATTTTGGGCACAAAGTGTAATATTTTTGACCACTATGATTAATTAGCGACTAATTAAGAGATGGGTCATTCTTCAATGATAATTTGCGGTTTCAATGAATACGGATATCAGTTTAGGAATGGAAAGTCCAAATTAAAAATATCTGTGATAATGGTGGGAGGGTATTCATGAGAATGTTTGCATTTATGTAGACGCGCGAGACGTAATCATTACGAAAGATGTACTAAAAAAGATTACAAGTTATCTTTTTCTCTTCTTTTGACATTGTACAATGAAAAAGATACTTTTGACATCGACATTTTACTAGACTCTGCAACATCGATGAAAAATAATATTCTGTTTTTTTTTTTTAATTTTTAACTGTAATTATGCTCACTTATACCTTTTTTATTATACTCTCACTTGCAAACACATATATACACCCTCCCACCCACCCTCTTTCACTCACACACACACACCCTGTTTTGACATACCTAGTAAAAAAAATAGGCTCCAATTGTAATGACAATTTATACCTAAGCATTATTCTTTTTACTTGTTGTTTTTATATATTTATTGTGTTGTATTATGTTGCTTTTATAAAATATATATAAAAAAAAAACAAATAAAATCTACCGAATCTATCTAAAATTAATTACATTAAAAAATTAATGAGGATGTTGCGGAGAAATGTTGTCATAGATAATTTTTAAAATAAACTTCTTTGCAGTCTCAATCCTGGGGATGGTTTGCAGCAAAATCCTGCATCTCGTCTTTCATTGGTCTCTGTTCTCTGCAGCCCTCTTCAGCTTGACATATGAGGCACAGTTTAAATCCTCGCACACTTGCTCCCATTATTCCCGTCGGGGGCGCCCTCTGTAATTTGTCACCTCAGCCATTCCCTCTATTATGTCATGCAGGCGTACAATGTGGCCGATCCATTGGGCTCGCTTCTCTGAGATGGTTTTGATTAGGTGCCTCCCCTCTACGATTCTGCTGAGAACCTCGTCATTAGTGATGTGGTGTCTCCAGGAAATTCCTAATATTTTTCTGTAGCACCACATCTCGAAGGCCTCTAGTCTTTTTTATCTCTTTCGGTAAGTCACCATGTCTCACAACCGTCCTTCAATATGCTCCATGCATATGTCTTGGCAAGTTGCTTGCGGAGTTTTAGATTTATATTATTCGACTCAAAAATCTTTGACTTTTTGTTAAACGACAGTCGACTTCTCTTTTTTATCTACAAAAACGTAAGCTTTGACAATTGTGACGGTAATCTATTTATATTAAAAGGGTCACAAACAATGTTAAAAAAAGTAACCTAATCGTTAGTAGCTTCCCGACTTTCGTCAGGGCAGTTCCCCATATTCCGTACCTCAAAACCGATTTTATAGAAATTTAAATTTATTTCAACAGAGAGGGAAAACATTTTTGAAAAGAGAATATGAAAGTCTAGGCATTTACAGGGCTTATGACCTGTCATTGGCTGGTTTAAGTGGCCACTTTACACACTGTGACACTTTACACAATATGAATAACTCCCTATGGAGGAAATCCAGCTAGTCTGCAAGCATTTGGACTTACTCAAACATTGTCGATTTTATTGTTTTTATTTAGAAAGAGTATAGAATAAAATTTTCTGTGTCAGTATGTTTTGCGTTCTTCAAAAATATTTATTATATTTGTGTATACGTTGTGTGTACGTCCGAAGACAGCAAATAAAACTGGGCGCTTTTCAGGGTTTTGGATGCTTCTAGTTACCAAAATAAACTATTTATCACAAAAACAAATTAATGAAAACATGCCAATGGTAAATATCTAAATTGTGTAAAAAAATCGCTTTAGTGTTATAATAAGGGAGAAAATACGGGAATAACTATGTATAAAGAAAACTGAGTTAAGTTGTTCGAACTCGTAGAGTCCGCATTTTTAAGACTACTCAACAATAGCAAACATTCACAAAAGGTTCGTTTAAAGAGCAATAAATAACTCCTTAATTGAAATTCATTTTGTACGTTCAATGTCCAAAAATGTAAACACCGATCTAGAATTATTTAAATCATATTGATTTACGTAATTTCATTTACTGTTTGTTTACATTATCGAACGCAGGAAACGTCAGTTGAAAATTTGATTTATTTAAAAATGAATTAGTGGATGTCCCGTTTTGAATTCAATCAGACATTAAATCTTTTAACCAATGGTGTAAAGTCAATAAATTAGAACTAAATATTTAAAAATGCAAAATAATGTCATTTCAAAGAACAAAACAACCGATTTCCTTCGAGTACCTAATAAAAAAACTCCAAAATTGATGTAGTTAAGTCCGTCAGAGATTTAGGAGTTGTTTTGGACTATAAACTGACATACAACGAGCATATAGATAATACAGTAAATAAATCACTGAAATTACTTGGCTTCATTAAGAGAATATCCTCGGATTTTACTAATGTCCGTACAATCAAAACTCTTTCTTGCTCAACTGTTCGCCCTCTTCTAGAATATGCCTCCTAAAATAATGGTCTGGTCTCCATTCTATGTCAATCGCATAAATCACATTGAATCAGTCCAACATCGCTTGCTTTGAAAAATAGCTTGGATGCTCGGACTAGAGAGAGATAATTATTCTTATGCTGAAATAGAGTCAATGTTAAATATTTCTAGTCTACAAAAACGTAGAACTAATATCGACTCCATATATATGTTCGGCATACTAAATGGTATAATCGATGTTCCATCATTACTGGGACAAGTAAAATTCATAGAACATAGAACAAACTATGGCCTTAATTCTCCAATGACCCGTCTGTGTCGTATTGTTAACTCAAGGCAAGATCTGGACTTTTTTACTTTGAGAACACTAAATAAATAGTCTAGATCTTGTCTCGATGACTCTTATGTTTGTCAATGCTTCATTTTTTTTCTTTTTTAATGTTTTAAACTATTTTTTTATTGTAATATTTAAACCATTTCAATTGTATACATTGACAATGTCCGTTAATTAACAAATAAATATATTTTAAAAAAATGGTAACATAAGTAAAGACGACACGACACTGATTGCCAAAGGTGAAACCGAGCTAGCAGAAGCCTTTAGACGGATAGACTTGGAGAGTGAAGCTCTGGGTCTGAAAACAAATAAAAGCAAGACAAAGCTAATGATTGTAGACAGAGCTGGCAGTCTCCTAAGGACAAGACAGATGCAAGACCTTGAACTGATAGATGACTTTGTGTACCTCGGCTCGCTTATCTCCAACAACGGCAGTTGCAGACCTGAGATTGGTCGCAGGATTCAAATGGCCAAAGAAGCAATGAACCATTTGGAGAAGATTTGGCGAGATCGAGGTATATCAATAAACACAAAAAAGCAATTGATGGAAGCCCTTAAATTCTCCGCTATCCTTTATGGGGCTGAAACGTGGACAATGCGTGCTTACGAGAGGAAAAGGATCGATGCATTCGAGATGTGGTGTTGGAGAAGGCTGCTGCGAGTATCTTGGACAGCCAGAAGGACGAATGCATCGATACTGGAAGAGCTCCATATTACAACTCGTCTATCAGTGGTGTGTTTGAGAAGAATACTGTCTTCCTTTGGACATATTGCTAGACGTGAGCCAGACAATCTAGAAAAGGCAATAATGTTTGGCCGAGTTGAAGGTAGGAGAAGCCGGCGTAGAATCCCATATAGATAGGCTGACCAAATAAAGGTGGCTACGGGGCTAAAATTTGATGAGTCAGTATTTATTTATTTGACACTTTATATACGAAATTGTGTATTTTGTGCATTAAATAAATAAAAAAATAAAAAAATAATAATAAATATACAATATATATACATATAAGGGCGGGCATATTGCCTTAAGGCAGTAAGAACTACCTACCCAAACCGTTCAGTTTGAGAAAATTATAAATACATGGACATATTGAATCCTACAATTTTATACAAAAATTAAAAGCAAAGATTAACCAAAAAATACATATATTTTTTTTTTAAATTACTCTTTACTATGAAGAGAGGAGAGGGGATGGGAAGGAAAGAAAAATGATAAAGAAACAATTTAAATATTTAGATCGTGACATTTCAATCTTGACTTAAATGTAAATAAAGAAGGGGTGTCTCTAACATTAGTGGGTAGATTATTCCACAATCGAGCGGCTACTACTCTGAAAGACAAGGCAAGAAAACTAGAGCGATGAGAGGGTATTAAAAGGGTTCTCTCGTTACTAGAACGAAGAGACAGTCCGTGTTGTGATAGAGGTTGGAAGAGCTCTCTCAGATAAACATGCTAAGTGGGATTATTTAAAATATTGTGAAGAAGTAATAGAATGTGAATGTTTCTTCTATGCCTGATGCTGAGCCAGTGTAGTTAGTAAATAATACAATATAACCAATAACCGACTTTTTTAGTCTACCATTTTCGAGACGTACCCGTTTCTTCGTCAGGACACTCACTACACCAACATGTAAATACTAAAATACACCTCCACCTTTACCATCACCGTCGTATATATAAAGTATTTCCAAAAATACAATTATCACATGCAGATTTATAGAGGTGCGAACACCACCATGTCTGAACATGCATTAAGCTTAATTAAAAAATATTTAATATTTAAATAGAGCGATGACAGGGTATTAAAAGAATTCTCTCAGTATGTCGGGCTGAGGAGAGAATGGAGTGGAACAGACTAATCAGAAGTGTTCATGGTGATCACGATCCTCAGCATTGATCCTCAGGCCCGACTTGGGAGAAAGAAGAGGTAAAACAAAATGAAAATTTTGGCTGAGTTAATTATAACATAAAAGGAACGTAAACTTAAATGCATACTTACATAAAAACATTAAAAAACACATTTATTTTGACCTCCTAGAGCGTGATACAAATGGTCACACCTTATTGGGTAAACATTTGAATCCTACGCAAGATCTTCCAATTATTTTACTATTGCGTGTGACGTCATCTCTGTGTTATAAGATTAAATAATTTATGTGTTTTAATAAATAACTTTGTATTTTAACTGAATTATCGCAACTTTTGTCTATTTTAAGCTCCGACCGAATACACATAGAATTTACCCTGTGCCCGGTCCATTTTTGTGAAATTTCATGCTTTGTGAAGGGTTTCTTAAAAGTGTCATAATTATAAAAATACTGGGTTAAATCAATTTAAACTTCTTAGATTTATTTGAAATAATTAATTAACTAATTTTTATTTAATGGTTTTGCCAACATTGGCCTTTATGAAGAGCCACATTGCGCATTGCAATGTTCGCACATATACAGGGCTTCACTCCTGTTTTGTGTTTTGTATCCCGGAGCCGTGTAAACAAGTGATTATAATAACCATGAGTTGTGTCCTGGTCCCGAGTTTTCACGTGGTTTACCAGCAGCGAAAAAGTACCAATAAAAGTCACTAGACGTCAATAAAATGCACTCATTTAGACAGCTGGTAAACCACTTGAAAACACGGGACCGGGACACAACGCATGGTTATATAATCACGTGTTTACACGGCTCCGGGATACAAAGACGGAATATTTTTTTGAATAAACTTTAGTTCTTACACCAGTTAGTTAATTGAACAATATTTCGAGTATGACATTTGGACGATCAGAATTGTCTTTGAATAAATTTTGCTGTGAATCTTTTTCTGGTTTTATCTATATTTTAGCTGGCTGAATTAAAATATGTCTTGAAGATCTAGCCATTAAGTGTATTTTTATAAGGAAATGTCAAGGTTATATGACAGGGTTGCCACAAATAAAAAAATATTATTAATATTTTGAGCATTAACTTTAAAAAGTTGGTATAAAGACAAACATTTAAATAAATGTTCGTAAATAATTTTGTGGCATTTCAAATTTTTTAAATAAAAAAAAATATAAAAAAATGCATATTTATGTACATTATACGAGGAACATTTCTCATGGTACCCGTTTGAAAAAAACCTAATTAATATTTTTAAAAACGACTTTTTTACTATAATTTTTTTTTATTAAAGTTTGAAAATTAACCAGCAATATTTTGAGTTTGTTCAAATTTTTGTGGACAAGAACTGGATTCAACTCCCTGGGGAGCTGTTTATATTAACGTATTACAACAGAGATGAAGAACATTTAAGAAATTAGATGAATCTCACCTGCATAAATAAAGGTTTCAGCTCTTCAACTTCACAAACATCAACAGATGAAAGAATTGAGGGAATATAGATGTTCAAATATAGGCAGAATGGTGAATGTTACAGTGTGTAAAGTGGCCACTTAAACCAGCCATTGACAGGTCATAAGCCCTGTAGATGCCTAGACTTCTATATTAAATTCTTAAATGTTCTTCATCTCTGTTGTAATATGTTAATAATTCATCTAAATTGAGCATTTTTGATATTCTATATAAATGAGTTCTAGTTTATTTATTAAAATTAAATGTTACTTCAAGTGCTTTATTCATTGTTCGTTTAATTGATTCTTACATTTTTTTACTACATTGCGACCATATTTGTTTCGGATTCATTTTCTTTTATTCAAGTGTCAAGCCATTCCTTCCTTTGATTCCGGTGGTCCTTGTTTTGAATCCCAATGTACCTACTCATTTAAGAGAAGGTAATATAGAAGTCTAGGCATCTACAGGGCTTATGACATGTCAATGGCTGGTTTAAGTGGCCACTTTACACACTGTGTAATATTCACCATTCTGCCTATATTTGAACATCTATATTCCGTCAATTCTTTCATCTATTGATGTTTGTGAAGCTAAAGAGCTGGAACCTTTATTTATGCGTGTGAGATTCATCTAATTGAATTATTTCACCTACATACTAAGCAACTCCTGAAAATGATATTTTTTAATTTCTATACTTCTTCATGGACCAGGTGGATTTATCAACAATATTTTGAAACATTAACAGATGAAAGAATTAAAGGAATATAGATGTTCTAATATGGGCAGAATGGTGAATGTAACAAAGTGTGTAAAGTGGCCACTTAAACCAGCCATTGATAGGTCATAAGCCCTGTAGATGCCTAGACTTCTATATTATTTTCTCTTAAATGAACGTTGTTATGCAGAAAGCAGCCAGTCCACAATTAAAAAAAAAAAGAGATATTGATGTTATTGAGTGCAGTAAGGTCAATTCTATGTTCTGCTAAAAACAGCCAAACCGTTTTTATACAAAAAAACTGTTATAATCACATTTTCAAAATGGTGTCTATCTCAAAAACGGCATTTCTCAATTTGCAGAAAAGACCCACAAAACTAGTCAAATCTTACGGTACTTTAGAAATCAATGAAACTGGTCAAACACATAATTGCATTCTTGTTTGTTATACCAAAAAAACTAATGTATTTATTGATGTAATAACTTATATTTACATATAAGTTATTAATTTAAAAAATACTTGGTACACTTCCACTTATTTATTTTGACCAATTAGCGCTTTCACCCTCTAATGGGCATCTTCAGACTGGTGAATATTATACATTTATATAAAACTAAATATTATCTTAAATGTAGGTACATTTAAAAATAAGTTGAAAAAGATACAATACGCAATATTGCAATGGAACAGAGTAAGACAAATTATTGAAACATGTGTTGGCGGTGTACTTTAAGAAAATATTCTAGTTAAGTATTTTTTAAATTAATAACTTATATGTAAATGTAAGTTATTACATCATTACAATGGAATTCCATCAAGTCAAAAATAATTAAAATGAAATAATGTCTTTATTAATTTGGTAATGTATCCAAAATAAAACAAGTTTATTGGATTGTAATTCTACTTTATTTTTTATAAAATAAACAAAGGGTATATTGTGACGCGTTTCGTCTTGTTAGGACATTTTCAAACAAACTAACTTAAATATTTACAAACTAACTTAACCTGTGTAAAACACCAATGTAGAGTTTCAACAATAATTTTCAAAATAAACCTGTATAAATGAAATCAATATTTTTATAATTATTACATTAATTTTAAAGTCATACCCTTACAAATGTTTCTAAATAATGGAAGGTTTTTCCCCAATATAACCAAAATATTCCTCTAATATACTCAGTATACCCTAATTGAATTTTAATCACTCTACTTATTTTGGCTTGTATAGAAATCCACAAACATAAATTAGCAATTATTTTTAGTATATAAGGAAACTTTGTAATTATTTAAGTTAGTTTGTTTGAAAATGTCCTAACAAGACGAAACGCGTCACAATATACCCTTTGTATATTTTATAAAAAATAAAGTAGAATTACAATCCAATAAACTTGTTTTATTTTGGATACATTACCAAATTAAATATGGAATTCTACCAATTATCTGCATACACAATAAATTATGTCTTTATTGTTTATCATTTTTTAAAGTCAAACACATTCCAACTGTTGTGTAGATTCGATTATTCACCCTTTTCACAAAAGTGCTATTATCTCACTTTTCTATGACTGGCTGCTTTTTGCATAGCTACGTTCAAATGTTCTTCATCTCTGTTGTAATATGTTAATTTGAAAATTAAGTCAATCCTTATGTTTCGGACTAGCTAGCACCCCTTCCACAATTTTCTGCCTCTTCCCTACCCAGCCGCTTCAGTAGTCCGCGTCTGGTGCGCATCGCTTTGTTGGTCAAATACGTTTTTAATCTTAATAAAAAATGTAATTTTATATTCAATTAATTAAAAGTACTAACATATATGCGAAGAATATTTTAAAATACGATGATATTTGTGTATATATTTTTTTAAAGAACACATAAATTTGACCACATAACTGAATATCGCACGCAACTACACTGGCTCAGTATCAGGCATAGAAGAAACATTCACATTCTATCACTTCTTTACAATATTTTAAATAATCCCACTTCGCCTGTTTATCTGAGAGAGCTCATCCAACCTCTTTCACAACACGGACTATCTCTTCGTTCTAGTAACGAGAGAACCCTTTTAATACCCTGTCATCGGTCTAATTTTATTGCCTCCTCTTTCACAGTAGTAGCCGCTCGATTGTTAAATAATCTACCCACTAATGTTAGAGACGCCCCTTCTTTATTTACATTTAAGTCAAGATTGAAATGTCACTATCTAAATATTTAAATTGTTCCTTTATCCTTCTTCTTCCTTCCCATCCCCTCTCCTCTCTTCATAGTATGTTGTAATTTTTTTATTTTTAATCTTTGTTTTTTTATTTTTGTATAAAATTGTAAGATTCAATATGTCCATGTATTTATAATTTTCTCAAACTGAATGGTTTGGGTCGGTAGGAAAAAATTGCCTTATGGCAATTTGTACCATTTTTAATACAATTTACAAGTTTTAAGCAAATATTTTTTTAATACTTACGCACCCATACACACGCACCCTCTCCCTCATTCATTCCCACACGCACATGTATCCTCTCCCTCATTCATTCACGCATACACACATTCACATACACATAAATATATAAACGTCACACAAATACAATTACTAAACTTCTTTTCTTATATATTATGTGTCATTATATTTACAGTGGATTTTTTTAATTGGCTTTAGTATTGTTAAGATTTTTCTAATTATTTTGTTTATGTAATAGCTGTAAAAATCCCAAATAAAATATGCCCGCCATTTTATGTATATAAAGTGTCAAATAATAATAATTATTATTTTGGAAAAAAATAAACAAAGCCAAAATGAATATGGTCACAATACCTTAGAAAATGCTAAAATCAAAAAAGTCACGAAATTCATTTTTATATATCGCAATAAAAAAATATTATGAAATGAGAAAAAACATTTATAACGAAAAAAAATCAAATTTATTTGATTATTTGATGGGTAATGTGCAATTAGGCTCAACTTCTGAGGTGCCTGACTTGGGTATCGTTTTTGATCAAAAAATATCCTTTATTAGGCACATAAATAATATAACGAGTAAATCTCTAAAAATGTTAGGCTTCATGTTACGTGTGACTAAGGAATTCAAAAACATAGGCACTTTGAAGTTGATGTATACTTCATTAGTGAGAAGCCAGTTAGAGTATAACTCTACAATATGGACTCCTTACTCCTTACTCCTTACTACAACTGTCACCAAAATTCCTTGAAAGAGTCCAAAAAAAATTTTTACCGTATATAAATTTTAAACTTAGAATCAGTCATGAATTTTTAAATTACGATTTTTAACTAAAAATATTACATTTGCTAAAACTTAACGATAGAAAAAAATTATAGACCTTTTAAATTTATTCAAAATTGTAAATTTAATATGGGATTGCCCTGAAATCCCTCATCAACTTCAGGGTGCCTGGAATAATGACTAGACAGTTGCCACCATTTTGTATCAACAATTCACGGACAGTGTATACTTGTAATGTTGTATTAAATAGACTTCATGAACTCGGCAATAGTTATTCCCACGTATCTAATATATTTAGTGTAGGGTATTGTTCCTATAGAACAAACTTTTTGAACTTTTTCAAAGATGGTGAATGGTAATTATATTTATTTATTCATGCAATTCATAATATATACAGTTTTTTGTTTACTTTGCCTAGCTGTGTGAAACAGTACTTTTGTTTTTGTTGTTGTATTACTGTAGAATGTTTTATTATTTAAGCTTTATTTTTAGGTATTTTTTTTAAATGAAAATCTTGTAAAATTTTTAGGTTTAATTTTTGTATAAGGAAATGTAAGTTTAAAAAAAAAATATTAAGCCAAATATGTTAGTATTATAAATGTTTGTAAAAGGCAGATTTGCCGTTTATGTTAATAAAATAAAATTCAAACAGGTGAAGAAATATGTCTAAAATAACTTATAAATTAAATATATTTACATTTTTATTGTTGCAGTACACATAAGAATGTATAGAAATTTCGAGAACGCGATTTTTCGAAAAATTAATTAGGATGTTATCAAAAGCACTTCATAAAAAAAATTCTTCTAAAGTTTCCCGGTATGGCCTTGAAAAACTGTATATATTGTAACGGGTAACATTAGGTGTACGAACGCTACTCGTTATATTAAAAATAGATGCAACCCATCTTCTGATATTTTCTATGGCGAACGCATCTAGCGAATATCGTTTTTCTAAGCTTGTCTGCCATCCTCGAAAAGCTGGCGAGATAGTTGACCAAGGCACACATTTTACGAGAGGGCTACGGCATCACGTGTAAGTCATTTTAATTTATTTAAATAAATCCTATCCATTTGTCTCATGGCGTTTTTTTATTTTTGTTGTAATTTGGTTGAAATTCTACAGAGCACTTTTTTACTTATTTTTTGTCACAATTCTGGTACTGAAATTCAGCTGCGGTCATTGAGATATAATATATAGAGATGACATTTCATACAAATCTGAGCTAAAAAGTCGTTACCAGAGGAAAGGGAATGACCAGCGAAGGAAACAAGTGCCGTTACGTCAAATCACGTGGACTTAGGCAAGCAAAACACGTAGTACAGTAAAAAGAACTGACTGTTTTCATGGGTCTACTGTAAATTCTATTCAGTATGTCGCTTCTTTCCGCATACGCGTCACCTTTGTTTGTCGTTTCACTATACGCCGGACTATCTGAGCAGGACAGAGACAGGAGATAACTCACGAATTGGTAACAATAAGACGTTTTTTTGACATTGAATGAGCTATTTTAAACAAATATTAATTATGATTACCGGTGAACGGTTTGACCATCGCTTTTCCAGTTCAATTTGTGCAGTATCTTATGCGTACATATAGGCATTTTAGTAATTGCGAGGAGACAAAAGTAGAGCAGACTGCTCGAAACAGACTAAAGTCTGTTCTATCAAACCTATACCGATTGACATTTTCTTAAGTGATTGTTTTCTTTCGCTCTAATCCAAAAGATATTTTTTTTGTCAGAAGCCATTTGGAACACGCCTCTCAGATATGGAATCCCCAGTATGCCATATATATAAGTAGAATAGAAAATATTCAAAACAAATTTATAGAGTACCTTAAATACAAAACCGGTATTTCTTATGTATCTACTCTCACTGCCTCCACCTTCCATGGAATCATTTCTCTACAATACCGCAGAGTGTGTGCGGACCAACTACTGATTTACAAAATTATGACAGGAATGGTTGACTATACAGAGTTGCTTGGTTTAATAACAATACATGTGCCAGCCAGGATTTGTAGACGGTACCACTTGTTTCATGTACCAATAAGTAAAACATCGTATGTTAAAAATGCTTTTTTTCGTAGGACTTTTTCAATGTACAATACAAAATTTAAAAATATAGATTATACAAACATCACTCTGTCAGATTTAAAATTTACACTAAAAATGTATTATGTATTTTAGTAGACATTATATTAATAAATATTTACATCTCCCCTCCCCTCCTTATCCTCTCTTCAAGCATTCTTGTCCTTATCCCGCCCAATTTACAGTAACTTAATGTTCTTAAAATAAATATTTAAAAAATCTTTGATTATTGAGTACATGAAAATAACATTTTTATATATATAAATTGTATGTATTTATTTGATATGTAATATATATATTCTTTACTAACTTTGTATACTATGTGGAAATCTGTTATTAGTTCTGAGTTTATACACTATATCTGTTTGTTTACTAAAAATATGTATGTAGAACTGTTGATTTCCCTAATAAAATAAAATAAATAAATAAAATAAAATTATTAAATATAATATCAAGATTTTTAAAATCAATATTCTGTACATTAAAATGAATTTTTGCAAGTTTTGCTAAAGCGCCAGAACTAGATAGTTGACCAATACATGATTTGATTAAATGAAAATACGGATATATTTATAAACCGATGTTTTTAATCCATAGCTTAATACGAATACATCGAATTCATGTTGTTATATTTTTACTTTTAAGAATAGCAGCGAAATTCAGACGAATGCAGAAGCATCCTGTGTGTATTTTATCACCATATTAGCAACTAACAAAGCAATAGTTGTATATGTCACGCTCATAAGCGTGTCTGAGCGCGAGAGAGACAGATATTATTTTCATACTGCGTATGCCGTGCGTTGTCATACCATGAGTTTATTCACAGATACTACACGATGCGTTTGCGTAAGTATCGCGAACGCGCCAGCTTTAAAAAATCCACCGGTACCTTACCCCTTGAAAAATTACACTGCAGGCAAATTTAAAATCAACCTGAAGAAACACATGATGACCATACAAACCAGACGAGACATAACTTGACTAGACTTTACATTTTTTTTTTTTTTATTATTTATTTTTTATTTTATTTATTAAAAGAAAGCAAGAGCCATTTCAAAAAAAATATATTTACAAATAAACCAAAATTATTGGCCAATCATAGTTTTTTATACATTACTAAACACAATGTCAAAAAAAAAAAGAAAAAAAGCGTACATTGAAATAGCCACTCCGCATCATTCCACACGTAAAAAATAAATAAAATATTACAATTATAATAAAAAAATATTTAAAAAATGTTTTTTGTTTACTTGGACTTAAAAATCCTTTCGCCGGCGGATCCATACGGAGCGGAGCTGATAGTCCACCCTTCTTTCTTCCATTAAGAAATAGAAAATAATTACAATATTAAAGTGAACAAAAAACAAAATATTCGGTAGGTACAGTTAGATTAAATTATAATTATTATTTGTAATTAGGGTTCAAGCATTTTCTTTAAATTTGTTTTAAGTGGGGAAATATATATCTATTTCAGCAAAAAACGTGTTTGTATTTAGAATTCTGGACAAAGATGCATTCTTTTTATTATTCGTGCTTGAAATACCATCATGAAACAATTGCTGCAGCCGAGTTGTGCGTTGAGGGACACGAATTTAAATTTTCTCAAGCAGTTAAGGGCAATCTAAGTAGTTGTTGCATATTTTGTTAAAGAAGACGGTATCATTGATGATTCTTCTAGATTGTAAGGTATAGATTTTGTGATGTACTGCAGCTTCTTCATAGTTATTGAAATGTAAATATAGACGATAGTTAAGGTGATTCAATTTTTTTTTTTAATTTTTGAAATAAAGTTGGAATATTGAGGAGATCAGATAGTGGAACAATATTCAAGCTAACTCTGACGGGTTTTTGAAAAATATTAAAATAGAATTGTAAAAAAATCTTTCTGTGAAAAAGATGTTGAAAGAAGAGTGAATGCGGGCAGCAAAACGAACGGAGCACTAAGCGCAGTAATTTATAATAAAAATATGTCAATCGAAGCTAAACTGGCAGTGCACAACGGAGTTTTAGTCCTAGCACTTATGTATGGAAGTGAAACATGGAACTGGAAAGAAGGAAGGATGAAAGCCGAGTAAACGCGGTTGAAATGCGATCTCTTGTGAACGAATGTTTGAGAAATTAATGTATGACAGGGTTACGAATGATGAAATCAGGCGAGAGTGTAAATCTGAGTCAAGTATAATTGATAAGATTAAGAAAGGGTCTCTGAGATGGTTTGGTCACGTAGAACGAATAGACGACGAAAGAATGGTAAAACTAGTATATATGGCAAAAATGAACGGCAACGTGAGACGAAGACGACCGAGGAAGACGTGGCATGATCAGATAAACCAAAATCTTAAGTCTGGTCATGTCAAAAGCAGACAGAACCGCCTTTGGTGCCCTTCGATGCCCTTGCATGTATGACAAGATCTATGAATGTGGAAGAAGCTAGGAATGTATGCCAGGATAGACGTGTGCGGCGGTCCATTCTCTCTGCCTACCCTTACGGGGAAATCGCGTGCATTCCAGGGAAAAAATACGGATTTTTTTTTGTATGTAAAAGTCTGACCGTCTTTTCTGTTAACAGTTTTGACAACCCTGCCTATGTTTGAGCATTTTTTACAATTCATTTTTACAGGAAGGAGTAAATTTTAGATTCCACCATATGTCACCTTGGCTATATTTTACTTCATCAACACTCATGCATTGCTTCCAATTAAAGAAGCTTGTTTTTTTAGCATTCAAATCTAAATCAATGCGTCATACGATGCGATGGTAAACTTATGCACAATTAATTTGCTAATTCAAAAGTCTCATCACCCGCGGTTTTGATATGCATTTTTTATTTATGTACTGGAATATATGTTTAAGTAAATTGTGTCCGTTTTTTTTTTAAATAAAATAATGAGCACCAAACTTTTTTGAAATGCGTAAAAGTTTTACGTCATTAGATAGAAAATTTTCAGGTCTTCAAGATGTTGTATTTGCTTTTATATTATGCTTTTATATTAAAATACATGGAAAAAAGATAGACATGATAAGGTTTACCGATGACATTGCCCTGATTTCTAAATGTGAAGAAGAACTCACTGAGGCTCTGACCTCCATGGATAATGTATTAAACAACAAATATAATATTAAAATATACAGGAGCAAAACCAAAGTAATGGCTGTGGCCCGTAATGAGCAACGAATAAATATAGTAATGTCAGAAGCAACTCTGAAAAACGCGAAAGAGTTTGTGTACCTTGGAAGCAGGATCACCTGGGATGGGAGAACAAAAAGAGAAGTCGACTGCCGCATGCACCGAGCGAGGCTTGCGTTTAACAAAAAATCAAAGATTTTTGAGTCAAATAATATCAAACTAAAACTCCGCAAGCAACTTGCCAAGACATATGTATGGAGCATATTGATGTACGGTTGTGAGACATGGTGCCTTACCGAAAGAGATAAAAAAGACTAGAGGCCTTCGAGATGTGGTTCTACAGAAAAATATTAGGAATTTGCTGGAGAGTGCACATCACTAATGACGAGGTTCTCAACAGAATCGAAGAAGGTAGGCACCTAATCAAAACCATCTCAGAGAGGCGAGCCCGATGGATCGGCCACATTATGCGCCATGGGGGTCTCCTGCACGACATCATAGAGGGAATGGCTGAGGGGACAAATTATAGAGGGCGCCCTCGACGGGAATATTTGGAGCAAGTGTGCGAAGATTTAAACTGCGCCTCATATGTCGAGCTGAAGAGGGCTGCAGAAGATAGAGACCAATGGAGGACGAGATGCAGGACTTTGCTGCAAACCAATCCCCAGGATTGAGACTGCAAAGAAAAGAATCATACGTATATTATTTATGAATAATAAAGATGAACTAGCTGACAGGCGTCTCACGCTTAGATCAGCTACGTCTACGGCGAGAAGAAAAGTTATTATACCTCTACGCAAACGGCGCACTAATTTTAGTGAACGCGCATTTGCGGTCGCAGGCCCTACGGCATGGATGCTCTCCCAGCAGAGGTTCGAGGCATGAAAGTGAAGTGATTTTTCGGAAAAAACTTAAAACCCACTGATCTCTAAATCATTTGAATAAATCCGTAGCACGTGACAACAAAATAAATTGATTTAATTAAATTACAAATTTAAAAGCTTCAATTAAATTTATTTATCCATAGAATCACTACGTACAGCGCCCTTGAGGTATTTAATTACGAAAATGGCGCTATATAAATTATCCAGACTAATAATAATTATTATTATTTTATTTGATTACAAGCCTTTAAAATTGAATGTTAAGTAGACGAAAGTGAGCATTTTTGACGCCTCTTTTTGATCGTCTTAAATCGAGAAAATAAAGCTTACAAAGCTGCTCGCGAAATTTGCGTAGTGAACGGTGATGCTATGAATTATTCACATATTTGTATTTTTTTTTGTTACGTCTTCTTGTTTTCTTCGATTGGAAAAAACGGACACAACTTATATTAACGTCAACAAACTAGTCAATAATGTATTATCTTTCATAATTTTACAGAAAATTAGTCAATAATTCATAACTTCTGCACCATACACTGCGCAAACATCGCGAGCAGCTTTATTCCCTCGATTGAGCACGAACAAAAAGATGTGTAGAAAATGCTCACTATCAAAAATTCACCCCTGAGTAGCGCCTGCTAACGTCACTCATTATCAATATTTTCGTTTTCATCGTAGTATCCCGGCTACGCCATAAATGTATGATATAAGAATTGGAAATTTTCAGTTATTACGAAGGTGAATAACGCGTCAGGAATCTTCATTCGACACGTCTGCTATTCACGAAGCCACTTCGGGTGGATTCCGAAACTACCCGAACGTATAACGCGTCGAGTAATTACGAATCAGCTAACGGGTATATTTTTTTAAAAAGAGATGAATGTTATCAAGAAATAATCATTAGATCATTTTCTAAATGGTCACTGGCGATTGCCAGTAATTATTAATTATTTTTTGAAGATAAAGATCAGCAGATGAAGATAATAATTATGATTTAATGAACTATTATCTCATCAAAACAAAAACAGGAAGCGTTAGTGATACTTATGTCATGTCGGAAAATAAAAATGATTTAATTAATTAAGTTCTGAAAAATTAAATATTTTTTTGACGGAGATGAAGCTGATGGGAATGTGGAAGTATAGGCATTTACAGGGCTTACCATCTGTCATCGGCTTGGTTAAGTGATCGCTCTTTAAACAAAATAAATCAAACGATTTCAATTAATCAAATAAAAAAATTAATTTAAGAAAATAAGGAAAACTAAATAAATTAAATAAATAAAATTACGAAAAATAAATATAAAAACTACATTAAGTACATGAAGTAAATAAAATAAGTTAAATGAAATGACGAAATTAACGAAATTAACGAAATTAACGAAATTAACGAAATTAACAAAATTAACGAAATTAACGAAATTAACGAAATTAACGTAATAACGAAATTAACGATATTAACGAAATTAACGAAATTAACGAAATTAACGAAATTAACGAAATTAACGAAATTAACGAAATTAACGAAATTAACGAAATTAACGAAATTAACGAAATTAACGAAATTAACGAAATTAACGAAATTAACGAAATTAACGAAATTAACGAAGTGAACTAAGTGAACAAAATTAACGAAATTAACTAAATTAACGAAATTAACGAAATTAACGAAATTAACGAAATTAACGAAATAAACGAAATTAACGAAATTAACGAAATTAACGAAGTGAACGAAGTGAACAAAATTAACGAAATTAACTAAATTAACGAAATTAACAAAATTAATGAAATTAACGAAATTAACGAAATTAACGAAGTGAACGAAGTGAACAAAATTAACGAAATTAACTAAATTAACGAAATTAACGAAATTTACGAAATTAACTAAATTAACGAAATTAACGAAATTAACGAAATTAACGAAATTAACGAAATAACGAAATTAACGAAATTAACGAAATTAACGAAGTGAACGAAGTGAACGAAATGAACGAAATTAACGAAATTAACGAAATTAACGAAGTTAACGAAATTAACGAAATTAACGAAATTAACGAAATTAACGAAATTAACGAAATTAACGAAATTAACGAAATTAACGAAATTAACGAAATAAATATTTATCCTTGCTACGCGAAGAATGAATGTCCGCTAATTAAGCAACATATCTGTATAAGAAAGATCACAAAGATACAACTCATAACAAATAAGACAGAGACGCTGTTCTGTGGTGGGTGTTGTGTAAAACAGATTCAGTCGGTTGATGACAGTGATGGGGGACACACGCGCGTAAATCAGCGGCGTATTAATTTTTTTTGCTAAAACATGGCTAAATTATATGTTAATTTGCAAAAACTATGGAAAATAAATTAATAAACATTATGTCTCCATATTTTTTTTTAAATATCTGAACATTAGAATATTCCGTCTTTCAAATGAATTATTTACCCTGTAAATGTCTAGACTTCCATATTACCTTCTTAAAAATGTTTTCCCTGTCTGTTGAAATAAATTATAATATATTTGTCTTATGTCTAAAAGTTTAGCTTCTTGGAACAATTCAAAAGCCGGAAAAGTGCGATTTTTGTGAAGTATTTTTTTTAATATAAAATTTTGAACAGTTTCTAATGGTTTAATATGGTTATTGTAAGCTCCCCCATCCAATTATTCCATGGGAAAGCGATGACTGTACAAGTGCATAATATACCATTTAAATGGTGTTTAGCTGGGCGTAAATATTTAGTCGTTTGAACACATAGGTTAATCGGAAGTAGGAACAAAATGAGATAAATCGTAGCCTTTGTCGAGGATCAGTTCGGGTATTAACCTGATTTCGTACCAAAATAGATTATCATACTTTGAGATGTGCATCAACTATTGTTATTATTCAATTATTGTTAAATTCATATTTATGTATTCAAATTATATTCAAACCTTGAACCAGACTCCGTTTAGCTGCAGTAACTGAGAAGTATTATTTTAATCGGTTTTTAAATAAAAAGCGACAAGTCAAAAACATATTAGTTTATTTTATCAGGTGATTAAACCTAGCTGGGCCGAAGGGGGGGATTTGAATCCCCCATAGACCGACTTTAATTTAAATTCGATCGTAATCGTGTAAATAACAAAAAGAAGCATTTTATTAAAAGAAGCAGTTTTATTTTTCACATCCATGCAAAAACTACAAAACTTTAAAAAATTATCTTACCCATAATACGCCATATAAAATTAAATGTTTTTAAAATTTTGATTTAGTTTGATATTCCACTAAAAAATGTGAATTTTTCAAAAACCACTGAACTTCGTCGTGCAGACATTAGATAATTCTTCCTAAAGCTGATTTTATAGTTAAATGCGAGCATTTCACCATCCTTGGACTGGCTCCTGAACCGTAAAACTGATCGCCTTACCTTATATAATATACGTATATAAATCACATGAAATCAGTCCGACATCGCTCGCTTCGAAAAGTAGCGTGGATGCTTGGACTAGGGAGAGGTAATTATTCTGATGCTGATATAGAGTCAATGTTAAATATTTCTAGTCAACAAAAACGTAGAACTAATATTGATTCTATAAATGTGTTCGGCATACAAAATGGTATAATCGATGTTCCATCATTACTGGGATGAGTAAAATTCAATATTCCGACTCGTAGGTTGAGAAACAATGAAGTACTGTTTATCGATCATCATCGAACAAACTATGGCCTTCATTCTCCAATGACCCGTCTTTGTCGTATTGTTAACTCAAGACAAGATCTGGACTTTTTGGTTTAAGTTTACAGAGATTTAACCAAGCACTAAATAATATAATATAATAAGTCGAGATCTTGTCTCGATGTCCCTTATGTTTTTCAATGCTTCTTTTCATTTTTTTATGTTTTTAACTATTCTATGCTCGTTGTTAGTCAGTTAATAGTCCAAGACAACTCTTTAATCGCTGATGAACTTGACTACATCAATTTTGGAGTTTCCCATTAGGTACTAGAAGGAAATTGGTTGTTTTGTTCTATGAAATGACATAATTTTGCATTTTTAAATATTTAGTTCTAATTTATTGACTTCACACCATTGATTAAAAGAGTTAATTGAAGATTGAAGAAGAAAACAGTCTTGTAAAGTTTCAACAATGTTTGATTATGTCCAAATGCTTGCAGACTTGCTGGATTTTCTCCCTAGGGAGTTGTTCATATTTAAATTTGTTTCAACAGAGAGGGAAAACATTTTTGAGAAGTGAATATGGAAGTCTAGGCATTAGGTTCAGCCGCATGAATCTCACCCACGCGATAAAGGTTTCAGCTCTTTTACTTCACAAAAGTCAACAGATGGAAGAGTTGAGGAAATGTGGATGTTCAAACATGGGCAGAATGGTGAATGTTACACAGTGTGTAAAGTGGCCACTTAAACCAGCCAATGACAGGTCATAAGCCCTGTAAATGCCTAGACTTCCATATTCACTTCTCAAAAATGTTTTCCCTCTCTGTTGAAATAAATTTAAATTGTAAAGTTTCAATTATCTTGAGAATTTTGCTGTCGTCCGTTAATAAATAAATAAATATGATCGAGATTAGCTGCATTTGGTTTCCAATCTAGCGCCATATGCACCATCGGGTACGGATAAGTGGTGAAGATTAATGGACTTGTCCTCTTTTATTTGTTCATCGAGGTATAATTGATTTTCCGTGATAGCTACGCGTCAAGTCACTGGTTGAAGTTAGTTAGAAATTCCAGTCTTCACACGGATGTGAAAAGATTAAACTATACAATATTCAATGGTTTTGAGAAACACATTGTTGGGAAAATTTATGAGAACCACAAATGAAACATATTTTTTTATTAATTTATTATTTTCAAATACCAGACTTAATATGTTACAAAAAATGTACAATCAATACTACCCTGTCGTAATGATTGTTCTAGATTTTGCTAATGATTCCATGGTCCGTATTCTAATGGTGAAATTTATTTTTAAATTATCTTCAATTTTATCTAGATTGAGATTTAGATTTATTTATTTATGACAAAATACAAGGTTTTTAAACTTTACATATTACATTACAACAATATTTTGAGTTTGTCCAAATGTTTGTAGACAAGGACTGGATTCAACTCCCTGGGGAGCTGTTTATATTAACATATTACAACAGTGATGAAGAACATTTAAGAAAAGGTTATATAGAAGTCCAGGCATCTACAGGGCTTATGACCTGTCAATGGCCGGTTTAAGTGGCCACTTTACACACTGTGTAACATTCACCATTCTGCCTATATTTGAACATCTATATTCCTTCAATTCTTTCATCTGTTGATGTTTGTGAAGTTAAAGAGCTGAAACCTTTATTTATGCGGGTGAGATTCATCTAATTGAAAAAATAATATATTCAGGCGTTGCCTAGTATGTAGGTGAAATAATTCAATTAGACGAATCTCACCCGCATAAATAAAGGTTTCAGCTCTTTAACTTCACAAACATCAACAGATGAAAGAATTGAAGGAATATAGATGTTCAAATATATTCAGAATCTTGAATGTTACACAGTGTGTAAAGTGGCCATTTAAACCAGCCATTGACAGGTCATAAGCCCTGTAGATGCCTGGGCTTCTATATTACCTTCTCTTAAATGTTCTTCATCTCTGTTGTAATATGTTAATATTACATTACATTGCATATTTTATTTGTACAAAATATTCCCAATCAGCAAAAGTGCTGATATGAGGGGATATTATATATTATATATTACACAATAGTTTAAATAAAAAGTCGATAAAATAACATCACATATAACTCGTCACACGGGCTGTAAGAACTGTTTTATTTAGGTGTTTTTTAAGTACGTATATATTTTGTATATTTTAAAAAAAATTAAATTGTAAAAAAATTAAAAAAATTATTGCTGTATACAATTTTTTTTGATTTTTATGAAGCTGGAACAATTGCAAAAATATGGGTGTTCAAGTATAGGCAGAATAGTGAATGGGTCACAGTGTAAAGTGGCCGTTTAAATTAGCTTATTAGGAAGTTCAATGCTTTTTTTTATTTGTTAATAGACTATTAAACTAAGCCAAATTTTTCTTATTTAATTAATTTCTATAAAGTAAAATTAAGTTTACTGTATGAAAAATAGAATATGTTTACAGTTTTTTTTCTTAACATGTTCAAATATAGGTTATTGATTAAGATACCTTGAATTTTCATACAAAAATATATATTTTCGAACATAAATTTCGATGTTAGTGTATAACATCTCGATAGCGTTCGTAATCGCGGTGCATGACTGATTTAAGCAGTGAGCAACTCGATAAACTTGAACTACAAAACTACACATGCATTAAGCATATTTTTGGTCTTTAAAAATATGACCACATTTCTGATTATTGTAGGCAACTGACATGGCTCAAATTTAGACAGCGGAGAGACTTATCACTCCCTCTTACTCGTGTTTAATGTACTATAGTCCTAACGCACCTATATACCTCCGTCAGCGCTCATCAGTTCATGGTTTACTTCTTCGTTCTAATTCTGAAATCACCTTTTTAGTACCCATCCACAATTCCTCTTTCTTCTCTAACTCATATAGTGGTCATGCGGCTCGACTGCGGAATTATCTCCTATCTACTATCAAAGGTGTTACCACAGTATCTCTATTTAAAACAAGTCTGAAAAATACACATTTTTTCTCTTCCTAAATCTCTCCTCTTTTCCTCTTTTCACTTTATTCCTTTTTCCCATTGAGTAACAGTTTTGTTTTAATGTAATTTATACACAAATACGGTTATTTCTATTTTTGTAAATCTTTACCTTTTTTTTCTATTGAATATGTTTTGTAACTTTAAATATAAAAAAAATATTAGCTGATATAATATACATTAGCTAATAAAATAAACTCTAGTAGAAATTTCAAATAATATTTGCAATCTGCAAGTTTGTTTTAGTACTTAAAAAGCTTACTTGGGTAAAATATATAAAACATCATAGAACTGAGATGGACCTCATATGCATTTTCAAAAAACTTAATGCTTTAAGTGATGTCCCATCTCTGTTGCAATCAATTTCTTTTCATGTTCCCAACCGTGTCACCAGAAGTCAAAATCTGCTATTTATAAAATCTCCTAAGAGCAACTTTGGTTTTTATGCCCCAATGTCCAGAATGTGTAGATTAGTCCATTCATCACACGACTTGGAATTTTTTGAGATAGATCTTCCGGCTTTTCGTAGATCTCTTCGCGACTAAACAGTGTGGGATGAAGTCGGATTGGCATGGTTTAGCTCAAAGTTTTTGGTCTTTCGTTTTTTGAATATATTGTATACAATTATTGTTTTGCCCTTGTTTGTCTTTGCTAAATAGTTTTATGTTCTTTTTGTTCAGTTTCATGCATTTATGTTTCTTCATGTAACTGTTGTTATTGGCTTAGGCCGTATATATATAATAAATAATAATGTACTTTTTTGTTTGGAGGAATAAGCTGGGGTAATCGGCTAGTTTTAACGTTCACTCAGAACTGGCTGGGCGCTGGGCACACTTCATCGATATATATTTTTTTTAATATCAGCGATGGTGGCGATTTATAATAAGTAACAATTATTCTTTTTTAAATTTATTTCAACAGAGAGAGAAAATAATTTCGAGAAGGGAATATGGATGTCTAGGCATTTACAGGGCGTATGACCTGTCATTGGCTGGTTAAGTGGCCACTTTACACACTGTGTAACATTCACCATTCTGCCCATGTTTGAACATCCACATTTCCTCAACTCTTCCATCTGTTGACTTTTGTGAAGTAAAAGAGCTGAAACCTTTATCACGTGGGTGAGATTCATCCGGCTGAACCAAATCACCTACTAGGCAACGCCTGGAAACAATTTTCCAATTTTTATACTTCTTCTTTTACCAGGTAGTAATTCAACAATGTTTGATTATGTCCAAATGCTTGCAGACTGGCTGGCTTTCATCCCTAGGGAGTTGTTCATATTTAAATTTATTTCAACAGATAGAGAAAAAGTTTTCGAGAAGGGTTTTCTCTCTCTGTTGAAATAAATTTAAAGATGAACAACTCCCTAGGGATGAAAACCAGCCAGTCTGCAAGCATTTGGACATAATCAAACATTGTTGAACAATTTTTCTATTTATTTTCCCATGGACAAGGTGACTATAAAACATTATTATCGAATGTCAAATATTATGGTAAGCTGTGCACTATCGCTTATTTTGACGATTCACCCCAACCATATACGAGCCATATATGTTTTGTTCTGTACACTAGTACAGAACAAAACACCATTTAATTTGGTTCTATTTTGCCCCATTCTGCATCGGTCCGGACATGAACAAATCGTATGTTTGGATTATCGATAAATAATATAAAAACGTATTTATCGACTTAAAAGCTTTATCTTTTTCCCATTAATTTACATGCTACTGTAGGCGTATAATATTCCAACAGTTTTGTATGGCATGCATCATAAATTTATTATCCGACAGATACGACCAAATGCACTTAAAACAAAGGTCTTTGTCATGAGAAAAATGAGTTTACTTTGTGAACCTTTAATAACATTTGAAATGAAGGCTAACGTCGTATTATGCGGGTTAGAGAAATAATCAGATTTCGACTAAGAAAATACATAATTTTAAGTCTTTTTTTTAACGTGATACAACTTTTAATTGAAATTTAAGCAGCGTTTATTTTAACAGCAGCCAAAATACTAGCTCAGAAAGAAAATGTCTATCAGGAGTAGTCCAGGATTCAATTTTAGGTCCGTTAAATTTAAGTTGAAAATAATATATTTACTTTTTTATTTATGTATTTATTTATGAATTTATTTATTTGTTTATTTATTTCATATATATTGTTAATTTATTTATTTGATTATTTATTCATTTTATTTATTAATTTATTTATTCATTAATTGATTAATTTATTTATTTATTTATTAATTGATTGATTAATTTATTTATTTATTTATTTATTTATTTATTATTTTATTTATTTTTTTATTTTTTTATTTATTTATTTATTTGTTTGTTTGTTTGTTTGTTTGTTTGTTTGTTTGTTTGTTTGTTTGTTTGTTTGTTTGTTTGTTTGTTTGTTTGTTTGTTTGTTTGTTTGTTTGTTTGTTTGTTTGTTTGTTTGTTTGTTTGTTTGTTTGTTTGTTTGTTTGTTTGTTTGTTTGTTTGTTTGTTTGTTTGTTTGTTTGTTTGTTTGTTTGTTTGTTTGTTTGTTTGTTTGTTTGTTTGTTTGTTTGTTTTTTTGTTTGTTTGTTTATTTATTTATTTAATGAGTTAGTTATTTATTTATTTATTTGTTTATTTACTTATTTATTTATTTAATGAGTAAGTTATTTATTTATTTATTTAATGAGTTAGTTATTTATTTATTTATTTATTTATTGCCTTTAAGATAATTACAAAAAAACCAGTGAAAAATATACAACGAAGAAAATGGCAGTTTAAAAAAAATGAAGAGAAGAAAAAAAAGGAGAAAAAAGATAGAAAAAGAAAGGGCTTTTAAAGGAAAGTTAAAAAGTTTACTTCATGGTTTATATAAATATTTATACTAAACAATAATACATTTTTAAAATATGTATTTGTTAATTGTAAAGATGTACGTAGATTCACATTTGCTGACGACACCGCACTAGTCATTTCCGAAAAAATCCTTGCGAATCCTTAGAACAACTTCAAATTGATCTTAATGAAATGCCTTAATGAATACATGACTTAGGTCTTGTTATTAATGTCAAAAAACTAAATGTGTATACATATAATCTCCACATGCAAAAAAATATATCCTTCCAAATATAATAGCCCACTGCACCAATTGTTTGCACGACGAAATTTGTTATATGTGTATTGTATCCTATTGTAAAAAAAATGATTAAAAAAACCCGTCGTGTCTAGGAGTTAAAAATAATAAAAAAGAAATACCTGTGTTTTCACGTTACGCCTACTGTATTTGTTCAATGCAAAATGCTTAGCGTTGAAGCTAGTTTATTACAAACACTTTTTTTTATAGGCGTTAAGGTTTTTGTACAGTTTTAACGAATGTATATGTTATATATATATATATTAGGATAATTTATACGGCGCCATTTTTGTGAAAAATCACCTCAAGGGCGCTGTACAATAAATAAATATCCCAGCACGTCTTGCAGCTACAGAGCGCATGTACATTAAGTAATCTAGCCCCTATTTGCATTTTTATTTTATTTTTTTGTGACAATGAAGTTTAGGGTTTAAATGATGTTTTAAAAAACTAAATAAAAGACGAATTTATTAAATTGAACTTAGATTACAACAAGTCTTGCAGCTACTGAGCGCATATACGGTTGGAGTTCTGGACCCCATTTATTAAATTTGGTATCAGACGTATTTTTCCGTTATAAACAAAAAGGCAGTTAAATATTAGGTCATGTTATATGAAAAAAAAAATAAAAAATAGTTTTCAAAAAACAACACAATATCTACAGATTCATAAGCTTAAATACGTACCCAGGTCGATATGTAGTGATGAAGAAAGCGTTAATAACCGTGGTCTGGGAAACTAAGGACGCCATTACTTCACCGTGACGGTAAAATTGAAGATAAATTATCCCGAGCGATTACAAAGATACACTACTGACCCTGCAATATGTGTCTAGTATACGAGATTTGGGTATTATACTTGACACTAAACTTTTTTTTACAATTCATATTGAACATGTTATCAATAAATCCTTAAAACTTCTTGGGTTTATTAACAGAAACACAGCTGACTTCAAAAATATCAATACCCTTAAAACTCTCTTCTGTTCCCTAGTTCGCCCGCACCCAGAGTATTCCTCTGTTATCTGGTCTCCATATTATGACGTTCACATCAAGAATATTGAATCAGTTCAACATCGATTTTTAATAAAGATAGGCTGGAGGTTGGGCTTATCCAGAGACCTATATACGTTTAATGAGTTAGAAACTACTTTGAATATATCTTCTCTCCAAGACCGTCGAAATAAATCCGACCTTATAGTCCTATTTAAAATTCTCAACTCACTATTTGATGCGCCTGAACTACTGAGCTTAATAAAATTAAATATCCCAACTAGAAACCTCAGACAAAACTGACTCTTTCAAAACGATAACAATAGAACTAACTATGGTCATCATTCCCCTATGCCCAGAATTGTTAGGTCTGCCAACAAACATACCAGTCTTGATTTCTTTGATAACAAGTTGTCTTCTTTCAAATGATTACTTAATCAAATTCAATTATAAACACATCTCTCCCGCTTCCACTCCCACAAAGTCTACAATAAACCATTGAGTCTTTTTATTTTGTTTATACTGATTTTCTACGCATAAATGTGTCCATAAAAATGCTCATTGGGCGTATATATAAATAAATAAATACATTTCTAACTTCTTCCACATTCATACATCTTGTCATACATGCCCCTTGGTTCTGCCTGCTTTTAACATGACCAGACCTAATATTTTGGTTTATCTGATCATGCCACTTCTTTCTTGGTCGTCCTCGTCTCACGTTACCGTTTATTAATACCACACACGTTGGAAGGCGAATTGAGCAGGACTTAAAATGTTATCACCTTTATCCTTTTCACAAGGACACCACGAGGTAAGACATATATACATATATATATATATATATATATATATCGTCTCACGTTGCCTGTTATATATATATATATAACAGGCAACGTGAGACGAGGATGAGCAAGGAAGACGTGGCATGATCAGATAAACCAAAATCTTAAGTCTGGTCATGTCAAAAGCAGACAGAACCGAAGGGCATGTATGACAAGATGTATGAATGTGGAGGAATCTAGGAATGTATGCCAGGATAGACGTGTGTGGCGGTCCATTCTCTCTGCCTACCCCTACGGGGAAATGGCGTGATAGTAGTACTTTCACAGTAGTAGCCGCTCGATTGTGGAATAATCTACCCACTAATGTTAGAGACGCCCCTTCATTATTTACATTTAAGTCAAGATTGAAATGTCACTATCTAAATTTTTAAATTGTTCCTTTATCCTTCTTCTTTCTTTCCCATCCCTTCTCCTCTCTTCATAGTATAGTGTTATTATTTTATTTTTTTTATGTATATATATATTTATTTTTGTTAATCTTTGCTTTTAATTTTTGTATAAAATTGTAAGATTCAATATGTCCATGTATTTATAATTTTCTCAAATTGCACGGTTCGGGTAGGTAGGAAGAAATTGCCTTAAGGCAATATGCCCGCCCTTACATGTATATTTATTGTATATGTATATAAAGTGTCAAAAATAAAAATAAATAAAATAGTAGTAGAAATAATATTTACGTTCAATGTAATCCGAAATGCAACTTATTAGACCTAAATCACTTTGATGTCTAAAATATAAAAAACTTCACACATCATTAGCCCACCCTAATGTACATTGTTATTATCAGAGCACACATAAGAATATGTTTATGTGTGCCGTATTTCAATATTCAAATATTTTTTTATTTTTTTTATTGAAGCATCAAACTAAAGAAATAAAAATACATTTATTTAAAAACCGTGTTTATTTGACATACCAATTCAGACAAACAGAATATAATACATAATCAAAATCACAATCTTTTTATCAAAATAATCACAGTATAATATCAAAAAATTATAAATACAAAACAAATTATTTGATTACATCACACCTCCAGGAAAATAAAGCCCTTTTTCAATACAATTATTTTAATTCACATAATTTAATTTAATATTTCAATTTTTGGGTCCATTTTCAGGGAGTCGTAAATAACTCACTGCTGTAAAATGTTAATCAAATTAGGGTCGAACCTCGGACCCCTGATTCGTGAGTCCGCGACACAAGTCACGGGATCACAAACCGATTCACAAATCGATCTACATTAATGAAATGAACGCAAAAAATATATCCGTAATATTTTTACCGTGTCCAAATTTATGCCGAAAATTAATGTTGAACGACTTAGGATTTTTTTTGTTTTAATTTATTTATTTTTAAAATAAAAAATATGCAGATGCGCCAATTCAGTCATAAGCAGAATAATGAGTTAAACAGAGCATAACATGATTGACTGTGACCACCATTTGTATTTTTTTTTTATGTTCTAATTTTTTTTCAGGGCGTTTACGGCCCTACGCAATTATAAAAAACTACGAAATATGTTTCGCAAAAAATATTTAAAATTTATGAGTATCACATTTAACTATCTATCTAAGACCTACGAAACATGCAGAATATTACAGTAATTTCTGCGATCTTTTGACCAAAGATTTTGACATACTTAAATCTAAATTTGACTGTGTCAAATGATTATAAAAAATATCAACTAAGGGGTATTTTACTCTTCAAATCGAATAAGGAAGTTCAGTGCCATAAAAATTGGATATAAAAATTGTTTTCTTACGCGCGGTACAAATTGGAGCATTAAATAATATTTTACTGCGTTGTTCCTTGAAAATGCATGAAAACAAAATTAAAAGAGATTTTAATAAAAACGAACTACTTTGAATGACGTCACTGGTAACTTGTTACAGCAGAACTCACCAAAGTGAACTTGTGACGTCACACGCAGAATTATTCCAAATTTACAAAACTTAAAAATCGTGGCGCTAATAATACGATACGTAAAATGTTTTTTTTGTTTTTTTAAATCTTAATAATAGTTTGAGTTTGTTCCAATTTTTCTAAGCAAGGACTGGATTCAACTCCCTGTGGAGCTGTTTAACTGTTTAGAGCTGTAACAGATGTTCAAATATGGGTAGAATGGTAAATGTTACACAGTGTGTAAAGTGGCCACTTAAACCAGCCATTGACAGGTCAAAAGCCCTGTAGATGCCTAGACTTTTATATTACCTTCAAGAGAACATTTAAGAAAATGTTTTTCATCGCTGTTGTAATATGATTATAGTCTTAGTTTGATAGTATATTAATTTAAAAAAACACTGAACCTCCTCATTTCGTAATCTTCCATGTATAAAAAAGTACTCTAGCATAAAGGTATTTTTTTCATAATTTTTGGGGATTTATTAATGTGTACGTAAAGTAATGCTTCGGCTACATAGAGGCGGTTAATATATTGGTGTTAAAGATTATTTTTCTGCCTTTTGTGATATTTAATCAAAAACCACACGAAATATTTGAATTTTTAATTCAATTTAATTGTATGAGTTTATTTTTCTAGATTGGTACACATTTTAACAACATATCTGGCAATTTTTGCCCATTTTGGAAGCGTTTATGCTTTTTGATACGCTAGTAAGGTGGGTTTTGGTGTGATCGGTGAATTTCCAAGATTATTCAATAGCAAAAATAAAAGACGCTCGCTCACACCTTATGGATTGTTCACATTTTGACAAAAACCCAGACCGATAAATAGAACTGTGAAAGGAAGACGTTTCGCGACCAAAAAAGAGATAAAGATTGAATCGGTGACAAAACTGAAAGCCATACCAAACCTTCCAGAAACGTTACGAGGGTTGGAAAAAACGGAGGCATAAGTGCATCTTACAGTAATTACTTAATTATAATAAAATTAATATTGCTAAATAAGTAAAAAATAAGTTTTTCTGGGTTATTATGCCGTGTGTCGTTCGTACTCTCTACCGACGTTTCGGATCGCGTTACAGCGTCCATCATCAGGGTTGATGTTGATGTCAACATCAACCCTGATGATGGACGCTGTAACGCGATCCGAAACGTCGGTAGAGAGTACGAACGACACACGGCATAATAACCCAGAAAAACTTATTGTGCAAGTAAAAAATATACAACATTATTTTTTTTGGTACGTGTACTCGTACACACACAAATCTGGATTTTCTCCCAAGGGGGAAAGGGGGAGTAGGTATATATTTTTATTTATATCCCTACAGAGATGAGGTAGAATTTTTTCAAATTTAGGATTATGGATA
Source organism: Micrasema longulum (assembly GCF_059751315.1). NCBI lineage: Eukaryota > Metazoa > Arthropoda > Insecta > Trichoptera > Brachycentridae > Micrasema > Micrasema longulum. Next base: position 48,391 of record NW_028279167.1, read on the forward strand.
TTCGAGCGTTTACAGGGCTTATGACCTGTCATTGGCTGGGTTAAGTGGCCACTTTAAGTACTGCAACATTCCCCATTCCGCTTATTAGCGAATATCCACACCAGGTAACATTTTTGATTTTTGTATTTATGTTACGAATTGAGAAACCATCCACAAGCGAGTTGGAGCGCCATCTTTGTATTGATATTGAAGTAAAGTATTTTTAATTAAGCAGATTACTTTATTTTTATGTAGTTAAGACTCTTCCGAGTTAAATTAAGTACTAGTAATCGCCTGCAGATGACTCTGCAAAAATACTTAACTTCAATATCAATACATAGATGGCACTCCAACCTGCTTGTGGATGGTTTCTCAATTCGTAACATAAATACAAAAATCAAAAATGTTACCTGGTGTGGATATTCGCTAGTAAGCGGAATGGGGAATGTTGTAGTACTTAAAGTGGCCACTTAACCCAGCCAATGACAGGTCATAAGCCCTGTAAACGCTCGAATATCCATAATCCTGAATTTGAAAAAATTCTACCTCATCTCTGTAGGGATATAAATAAAAAATAAAAAATATACCGTATGATTCCAGGTTATTTTTCATCAAATTTTAAAATTCTTGAGGATATGCGAGTTAAAATTGCTGAAAATTAAAATTATGTTTGGTTTTGTGGATATTTTTTTGAAAAAAATATACGGTAGTAATCGAAAGAAATCCAAGATGGTAAAGATTAACTGAAAGATTTCAGAAACAGTTATTTTAGTGAAACGATTAAAAATCCATTTCAACAGCCACCCAAGCGTAGTTGAATCGACCCAATATATGAGCACATCACAATAGGGGTAACATTTAAACAAACCTCCATAGCATGAATTTGCCATGGATTCCAGCTAAATCCACCTCTTAACTTGTGTCGAACAGCAGGTATTCATTGAGACTCTTGGGCAGTTCTAACTCGTCAATTATCTCTGGCAGAATCATACCCAGGAGGTTTCTTAGATACAGTCGTAGCTGCATCTTCAGCGCAAGTGGTTTCGAAGCCTTCTCCATTAGGGCCGCCTTTTGTTCCAGGGTCAGGACGTTGTTTCTTCGGATCATGCAGAGGTCGAAGGATTGAGCGGCTTCTAGAAGATCGTAGAAGATGTGTTGTCTTTCTGGCGCCACTACGTTTTGAAGAGCGTTGAGAATACCGTCCGGGTCTCTGAACTGTGTCTTCATAATCACCTGTGAAGAGACATACGTTTATATTATAACGATTGAAGTTCGTGTGTCAATCATCGACGCATAGAATTATAATATACCAGCAGCTCAATCACAAATGACTATCGACGTGCTAATTAGCGGCGTGATAACAATTTTTCACCGTGGTTGTTTATCGTATGCGCGGTCACAATGAAACATCCGTGAAAGTTATCGGTCGGGATTATTATATTTTTTAATATTGTCATACTTTAACCTGATGCTTGGCAACACCTAATATTAAATGTCAAAGTTCAAAATATTTACGTTTCGCAACGCATAATCCGTCACATATTTGAATTTTACCGGTGTAAATATGGAAAATATTCCTAAGCTGTAAGTAAAATAATTTTATTTTATTTTTTGTTTACAATTTATCATGCTATTTATTTGTTTTGAATCAAATTGAGAAAGCAATTAAACGAAAAAATTGTTGAAGGTATGAACATGATAAACAACAAACACAACGTTTTATTTCCTTTGATTTTACTGGGTAGTTTATTATATTATATTACATTCATAATTCTTAAGGCGTTTGGTGGAAGAGCCATTTTAATTGTTAATTTAAACAAACCGACACGAGATTACACGCGCGTTGACTTTTTTGATTTGACCACAGATTAATAGATTTGAAGTTTGACTACGGAACTTATCAATGGCGTTTTGCAACGTGACCGCGATTTAGCTTTAACTTTAGCGTGTTCATAATTGTTCGTTGTGATCGCTCAAATGCTTAGCACGTTTTTTAGCACGTCGATAGTCATTTGTGATTGAGCCCCAGAAGGCGCGTAGAACCAAGTTTGTATACATCGTGCTGTGTGCATGCGTAAAGTCACCGAGCAATGTTGGCAGACCGTGAACGATATACACGAATATAAGATAGTTGAACGTAGTTATACAGGAAGCAGCGAGCCATAGAAAAGTGAAACTGAGATAATAGCCATTTTGTGAAAAGAGTGAAATATAAAATCTACACAATAGTTTGAATGTTTTTGACTTTAACAAACGATAAACAACGAATACATAAGTTTTTTTTTTTATATATTACAAACAAGAATCTTATTGAGTATTTGACCAGTTTAAAAGATTTTTAAAGTACCATAAGATTTTTCTGTAAATCGAGAAATGTCATTATTGTGATCAACACCTTTTTCCGGAGGTGATTAATACAGTTTTTTGTATGAAAGCGGTCTGGCTGTTTTTAGCAGAACGTAGAATTAACCTTACTGCACCCGATAACATCAATATCTCATTTTACCGAAATAGTGGACTGGCTGCTTTCTGCATAACTACGTTCAATTGTGTGTTATGTATTGTTATATTTTACCACAAAAAATATTTTCCTGACTGGACAAAAAAAAAAAAAAATCTTTTATTAGGCAAAAGAAAAAAAAAAAAATAATACTCATGTATTAATTAGGAAAAAAATACCGTTTAATATAATACTGTTAAGGTTTATTAATGGAAAACCGGGTAAAAAATCGACTACCCTGGCAATACTTACAAAATGTCCACCTTATTTTATTTAACAATCTGACAGATAAACAAATTCCAACAGGGATGGAGAATACCTTTAATAAGGGAATATGGAAGTCTAGGCATTTACAGAACTCATGGCCTGTCAATGGCTGGTTTAAGTGGCCACTTTACACACCGTGTAACATTCACCATTCTGCCCATGTTTGAACATCACCATTTCCTCATCACTTCCGTCAGTTGACTTTTGTGAAGTAAAGGAGCTAGAGCCTTTATTTTGCGGGTTAGATTCATCCGGCTGAACCAAATCACCTACTTTATCGTAAACTTTATTATTTAATAATTTATATAAATGGCATAATTTAGATGTAGTGCGTCTATTTTCAAGGGTAAAAATTCATTTTGTTCAACAGATTGGCTGCAAGTGCAAAACGTTTTATTGTTTTTATAATCTAGGTGTTAAAAAAAATCCATTGGAACAATAATAAAATAATAATATTAGAAAAGAAGAATCGAAAAGTTGATAAAGATATAGGTATTCGTGAAACACCGAAATCTTTGGCATTAGTTTGCAGCACTGACAATTGATTTTCTTACCCTGGCTCCATGCTTCAGCAGAAGTCTGACCACGTCTTCATTAGGTTCAGTGTTGCTAGCGAGGTACTCCGCCAGGACCGGGCGCAGCTGGGATCCCGTGTCTCCGATGTCGTTATACACGCGCAAGTTTGGGTCTGCTCCGTGAGCCAAAAGCAACTGAAAAATGACATTTTGATTAAGATACATTTTTAAAAAGCTAATTTAAATACAAAAACAGTTGAGAATGCTAAGTTAGGTTTGAAAGTAACTAAAGAAGCCCATTTGGATTTGAAACATACAGATTTAGGAATCAACAGAAAAGGGGAATTGAGATTTTAAATCAGCCAAAAAAGTAAGTGGAGATTACGAAGCATTTGAAAATTCAAGTTTATTTGGTATGAACATAAGTTGAACGTATTTAAGCAGAAAACAGCCAGCCATAGAGAAGGGAAACTGAAATAATGGCACTTTTGTTAAAAGAGTTAATAATCAAATCTACGCAACAGTTGGAATGTTTTTGACTTTAACAAATGATAAAAGATGAAAAAATTAGTTTTTCATATTCCCTATTCTTTTTTCCTTTTCTGCAGCTAATGGTGCATAAGGCACTGCTGCATTGGTACACTAATCGCAAAAATCTTGATTATTTTTGTTACACGAAGGTAAGATGTTAATGTTGTTAATAAATTATAAATAACTTAATTGATAGCCCAGAAATTGTTAGAGGCATTACATATCGAGTCCCTGCCCGTAGAACTCGTCAATCTGTACTCTTCGACATTCCTAACTCAATGACTAATTATTTAAAAAATAGCACTCTACAAAGAATACAGATTACCTATAATGACAGTTTTACTGACATCGACATACTACATTGTAAATACCATATTTTTATCAGATCTGTTAAAGACATTTAAAATTTATCTACTGTTTGACTTTTAACTTTTAATTTGATTTTTAATTTTATCTTTCAATTTTAACTTTTTAATTTTAATTCTTAATTTTACCCTTTAATTTAAACGTCTAACTTAATTTTAATTTTAACTTTTCATTTTAATTTTAACTTTTACTTTTGATTTTAATTTTAACTTTTGATTTCAACTCTTAATTTATACTTACTTACATCTACTACCTGCATCTAATAATTTATTGTTGGTTGTGATTTTTTACAAATAAATTTAAATGTTTATGGAAGCAGAGAGAGAGGGAGGAAAGTAGAGTAGCTATACAATGTCTTCTCCTTTTTATTTAATATTTATATTTTAACTTTTTTAGAATTAAATTATTTTTCCCCTCTCCTCCTGCATTCATAATAAATTAGTGTGAAATCTGTAATTGGTCTTACTTATCTGTCACTGTTCTTTTGTACCTTGTTTTATATAAAGACTGTATGATTTCATTAATAAATCAATAAATAAATAAATGATCAGTCATATGGTTCAGGTGCCTAACGTAAAACCACCCTTTTAAATAAATATTTTATCTTAACCGGTGTTAGTAATCGAACCCGAGACCTCTTGTATGGCAGGCAAACGCGCTGAACGCACCAAGAGGCCGACAATTTGTTTTATATTACAAATAAGAATCTAATTATGTAAATGACGGGTTAAAATGATTTTTAAACTCCCGTAAGATTTTTCTAGTGCTAGGGGTGTTTTCTGCAAATTGAGAAAAGCCGTTTTTGTGATCTACACCATTTTCAGAAGATAATTAATACAGTTTTTGGTATGAAAGCGATCCGACTGTTTTTAGCAGAACATAAATAATATTTTGAGTTTGTCCAAATTTTTGTAGACAAGGACTGGATTCAACTCCCTGGGGAGCTGTTTATATTAACATATTACAACAGAGATGAAGAACATTTAAGAAAAGGTAATATAGAAGTCTAGGCATCTACAGGGCTTATGACCTGTCAATGGCTGGTTTAAGTGGCCACTTTACACACTGTGTAACATTCACCATTCTGCCTATATTTAAACATCTATATTCCTTCAATTCTTTCATCTGTTGATGTTTGTGAAGTTAAAGAGCTGAAACCTTTATTATAAATATTATACAGAGTTATTATCACTGTTGGAGTGAAAGATGCTCTTCTTTTCGGCATGACCAGAGCTATGCTAGCAGTTTTATAGTAATTTAGTTAGCTGGTTTCATTTTATTTAATGTAAGCATGCTTACGTGCACGAATTAAAAGTCAATTTGATCAAATTTAAAGTCGAAAACAGGAAAACAACAAATGTTGAAATCGATATAATAAAAAAAATAAACCATGTTAAAAACGTATTAAATTTAAATAAAAAATAGATTCCAACCCGACTAAAACCAAAGTTAAAACCAAAGAAATAAGAATAGTCCAAAAACCGCATTCGCACATCAAACAGAAGGTGACCAACTACTCATAAATGAGTAGGTCTAAGTTTTGACCCATTAGTTTATTTGTAGACGTCGCTCAATACGCAACTCCTGATTTAAATTCAACTATGCCGTGTTGTGTTTTTTAAAGTGCAGAAATACTGCTAGGATCTTAAAAAAACAGAATACAATCACATTTCATGTGTACTTTTGTAATTAAATCTCTTTAGTGTCGCCAGGGTAGTAAATTTTGTTACCCTACTTTGCTCATGTAATGAGAGAACTAGTGAAAATTGGATCTCAGATTAAACAACTCTATCGTGGACATTTGACCGACATTGTCTTTAAAACATAAAATATTATTTAACATGATAAAAAAATATCCGTTTTATGTAAAATAAAATTTGCCTTATATTTTAAGTTTAAAGTTCATTTATTCAATTACTCTTATTAAATGACCCTTTACTTATCTACTCTGTTGTGTCAATCAATATGTTTGCGTGCACAATAAAATTTTAGAGAAATCAACACATTGCTTTTTTTTTACCTTACATTAGTGTTATAATTGTATTTTTTCCCATCGTGCAACATTACGCGGCGGCATCGCGAATGCGCGCGGCAAAAGTGAGGCATAGTGGGGGAATCATTGGACACAGTCCGATGTATTCCAATGTGATTCTACGCTCCTTCTGGACTATTCGTAATTCTATGGTTGAAGCATAATAAAACGCAAAAGATATTAAAGTTAAAATTTCAACTATTATTTTCAGTTGAAATTCAGCAGCTGACAAAACCAATTTGCTCCCTGAAGCTACTAAAAAAGTCAGTAAGGACATTAACGAATATATCTTGGAATTGCAAATCAAACTAGGTATTAGAGAGTATATAAGCTATACTTGTAGGTGTATAATATTGGCTAGTCGGTTATGTAGTTGTATTAACTTACATTTAATATTTCCATGCGGTTGGAAATACTGTCAGAGCAGGCCACGTGTAATGAAGACCCAATGATATTACTGGCGTAATTCACGTCTGCACCTATAAGTTTAAAACAATCAATCATTTAAGAATACCATGATCCTTTCACTCGAAAAAAGGAAACCCCTACATGCCATAATAATGTAGAGTCATCAGAACACACAAGAATTATGATGATGAGATGATGCGAGAACAAAATGACAAAGTCTTGCATTGTCTCATTGTCAACGATAAAAACCCAATTCAAACTATTAACTACCCAATTTTAAACAAAATCTTGACAACGTATAACCTTGTAATCATTTAACTTCTTAAAATAATTTGGTGAACAGGACGCAATTGCAAATTACAAAAACAACAGATGTTGAAGATACGTGTTTATCGACCATTCTTCATTTTGAAAAGGTCATTGATTATATCTCCATTGATAACCTTCTCGATATGTTATCCTTATATCAAATTAAAAAATTGAAATACGAGCAGTCCATACATGGTTTGAATAAACAAACAAGAGAACAGATACAAATTTCTTTTTTACGGTGTACTTCAGGGAAGTGTTCTAGGTCCTTTCCTTTTCTTACATACATAATTTTTTTGGACAATATGGACCCAAAAAGCAGAATGACAATTTATTTAACCGATAAAATGGTCATAATTTTCAAAGGTCAAACATGGAAAGCCATATTGAAAAATGGAAAACATAACCTCTAAAAAATAAGAAGTAAACGGAAACCAATTAACCGTATACATTATAAACCAAACTTTAAAATTTATTATATAAATAAAAGACGAGTGATACTTTAATCCACAAATTTGGAACATCCAGTGACCGGTTTCATCGCTTTCGCGACATCTTCAGTCTCGAAGAAGTCGCGAAGGAGATGAAACCGGTCACTGGATATTAATTTTTTTTTGGATTAAATTATCACTCGTCTTATATTTATATAATAAATTACAATAAACTTCCATCAAGAATTTTCACTTACAAACTTAAATGTTTCAAATTTTTAAAAACAAAAAATAAACCATCACGTTGTTTCCCGTAAGTTGATTGAGAGAAGATAGAACGCCATATCACTCTGTCTTTGCTTACATACCTCGCTTCCTCTACATTCATAAAACTTCCCATGCACGTACGCCAATTATTCCGACTTTTGACCATCTTCAAATACATGTTGGAATTGATCAGGCCATGTATTTTTCGGTATTTCTTTATTACTACTCCCACCAACATTCGCATCGTAATGACGATTTTTTGCTGTCCATTCACTCCACATGCCCAGACCAACGCAGAGCTCCTTTCTTAAGTGTAACCGTGTCCACTGGGTAAAACGCTCGCCCCCACACACTTAGGGTTTCGGGTTAAAACAAATTCAATCCTATGAGTCCTGTAATTTAGCTTCCTGGCCTATCGTAGTGCAAAAAAGTACAAATAATATGTATCTGATAACTTACCACTGTCCAGAAGCAGCTTAATGATCGGGATGTCTCCCTTAAGGATAGCCAGATCCAATGGACTTGGTTTCCCGAGATCTTCCGAATCGTAATTCAGTTTTGCTCCCTGTTTTATAAGCAAGTTCACTATGCCTATGCTTCCTGTGAAATTAAATTTGATAATCATTATTAATAACAGTTTTAAACCAAATAAACGATAAACAGAAAACTTTTTTTTGCTGTGGGAACACCTAATTTCAATCCAGAAAAATAATGATTTTGCGTTTTGCTTTTACCAATAATTGAAAAGATAAGTGTGTAAGTCACATATTGGAGAAAAAATACATCAGTATTATAAAATTTTTGGTATTTTTTGCGATTTTACGAATCAATATTCTTCTCTCCTCTTGATGCACGTCCGCTATCGGATGCCTACAATCATCTTGGCAAACATTACTTTATTTACGGCTGCCCGGAAAAGCTCCAATGAAGACTTGGCATACCACCGCCGCAAGTTCTTTAGCCAGGATGTTTTTCTCCTCCCAGTTCCACATCTGCCCGATTTTTGGCTTGTGCAATGAGATACAGGATCTCATATTTCTCTGGGTGTCTGACGTGCTAAACAATTCACCCGAAGTTGTAGTGTGACGATCGATGAAGCAAGTCAGCGTTTTCTATTGAATTCAATACATTACATTCAGAGAAACACGAGATCAACGTCCTGTAGTACATAAACATCGTCCCTACCATGGAGATATGAAGAACAAAGGAACGTGGCTTTAAAAGAGACCACGGGGCGCAGTCAACGCTCAGTCCAGTTCAGCCATCTCAACTCCTCATTGCCTTAACAATCGTGCGACACAATTAATTATTTGTTCAATATGTAATAAATACGCATTAAACAGCAGCCTTGTGTCTTCTGTCAATCTCTAACAAGGGTAGGGAGCTCCACCAACTCTCAGCAACCTAATCCTACAGTTATATACAAGAACACAAGAGTATCGATCACACGTTTTAAGTAGAAGTCCAGAAACGTGATATATAAAACAAAATGCTTCAAGAAATCACTTATCAAATACAAACATATATTATTACAGATCGAATTTGCCTGAGATCACACCAGGAACGTGGCAAACGAACTAGATAATATGAGGCAAACCTTTCTTCATTCGGTTTTTTTCTTGATTTAATCTGAGACTAGCAATCAACCGGAAAACACTTGTTCAGGGTTCTGATTCTATTTTTCAAACAAATCTGTATTCATTTTTTATCCAACCTGGACGCAATACATGTACATACCCTGGATATATGAATTTATTGTTTTTATACAAACCTGATAAAACAGCATAATGCAAAACTGTTCTGTAGTCATGTCTTGCGTCAGTCATGGCATTCACATCAGCACCATGGCTTAGAAGAAGAAGAACAGAATCCATTCCCTGCAATAACATTACCAATTAGATATAAAATACCAAATGGAAAACTGCAAATTTTAACAGAGTTTAAAATTAATTTTAATAAACGACGAGAAACATTTTTTTTTAATTTCTTTGGTTTTTTAATGCATTAAAATGCTAATTGATGTTGATGTATTTTATACAACCTTATTTACTTCGGGTACAAATACCGGTTGCAGCTGTGGGTGTTTGAAGCTTGTTAATATGGCACAATTGCCTTAGATTTTAATCTGCACAATTCAAAAATATGTTGAAGTTGCTTTACCTGACTAAATCTGGCGGCCTTCATGAGTGGGGTCATCCCAGACCTATCTCTGGAGTCAGGGTTGGCTCCGAAAGTCAGCAGAAGCTCCAAATAGTCAGGGTCACTCACGAGATTAATCTCAGACCCGAAGAAGTATCGCTTATTCGGGTCAGCCCCATGCTCCAAAAGAGATCGAGCAATTTCCTGCATAAAGAAATTATAATTAAGCGTCTTATAAAAATAATTATGTTTATTTGGTATGCAGGTATGTTATCTTTTACTAAACCATCGCGTACCAAGACACAATGAATAACCACCAACTAGTGCGAGTTTCGATAATGAAAGATCTTGGGGTCATCCATAGATAAAAGCAGATTGACTTTTCATGCTCATATTGAGAAAACATATGACCTTGCACTGATGATATTAGGTTTTATTCTCCGAACGATCAGAGTCTTTGAAAATACCAGAATCCTGTACAACTCATTGGTCTGGAGCTGGGTAAAAAGAGCTTCAGCGATATGGAGTCCACACAAGGCAATATTCCCTAATGTAAGAGAGGGTTCAGAAAAAAATCTGCAGCATCTATTCATGAGGGAGTATCTGAGTCTCTAGCCCACAGCATTTCTCTTGGGCACGCTGGAGAACAGCACTTCGCAAATTAAAAGTGATGGGTTCACTCAGACCCATTTTTTTGGCTGATACGAAGTTAATTCTAGAACTCAGCAATTTTAGAGAGTATTATCCCTTTATTATATCGAGCCATAGCTCAAGGGTTTCTGACTTGGTTTTGTAGGTAATGTTATTTTGGTCCAATGAAAATTAATTATGTTTCCTATTTTAAGGCTGGTTTTAGTCTCACGCTGACCATCGCATTGGCGCTGATAGGCCAATACGTATGTATTACTATAAACGTAGACCACACGCGCTATTCTTCAGCCCCGCCGAGCATTCAGCCTCGACGCGCCTCCACAGCCAGTGATCGTTTTCGTTTTGCGCTCAGCGGAAGCGCCGACGAGTACAATCATGTCTAGGTGCGAGTGTCTGTACTTCATGATCAGCATGATACTGAAATGACTCCGGCTGACAGATCAACGCTGATTAGCTACGACGGCCGGCGTGAGACGAAAACCAGCCTAATATAATGATATTCATCATTGTTTCCCTATTCACACCTAGTGGCGCATAGGGCACTGTTTGACACTTCAATTTTTACCATAGAAGGTAAGGTGATCATGGATTTTGCTTCTAGTTCAAGAACAATTAATTATAGCATTGCCGAACCACTTTTAAAACCCATATTTTACCTACACCCAGGAATCGAACCCGGGACCTCAAAAATGGTAGACGAATACGCCAAATACTTACGAGGCTGGCTTATTTCCACTTGGTTTTCTTTTAGGACTTTTTTCTGAGAGTAGCTACTGCGTCAATAACACTCATCTAAGATTCTGGTTCTATTCCACACACAGATCTGTGCTCTTTACCTATCCGGACAAGGATCAAAAATCAAAACAGATGAATCCATACCATATGCTTATTCCTGATGGCAAGTCTCAGTGGTTCATCACACAGTGTAGTCCTGGGAAATTCTTCATCAGTGTCTGGGCGATAGTCCACAGCTGCTCCACTCTTCAGCAGCAATTCCACCAGCTCTGAGTATCTGATACAAAAACGAATAATGAATTGGTATAGTCTAAATAGCCTAAATACTAGGTGCGCAACTAAATTTCCGGGTTTCTCACATAGATGGCAATAGCGGCACGTTTAGTGAACATATATGTCAGAAGTTGTCTTTGTTTTATAGGTTCAACAGCAGCTACGAATTGATTTTGAACTTACCCGTGCTCAGCCGACAGATGAAGAGCGCTGTACCCGCAATCATCCCTTGCGTTTACATCACACCCTCGCACGAGCAGTAGTCGTGTGGCCTCCACATAGCGCTGCCAAATGGCGTAATGAAGTGGTCTCAACCCCTGTGTCACTGGCTCATTTACCTAGTCATATTAAATAAGTATTATGTATTTCAACAGATTAAAGAGGTTGTTTTATTTTAACCATAAATATTTAAACGCCCTCAGTAATAGGAGGGGTCGAAAATAGCAATTCTTTGTTATCGAATAAAGAAATTCAGTGCTACAAGACATTGGAAAAAAATGTTTTTTCAAACGCAGTAAAAATTATAGCATTTATTTTATTTATTTATTATTTAACGCTTTATATACATATTCAATTTATATAGTTATAAGGGCGGGCAGGAAGAAATTACCTTAAAACATAAGGCAATTTTTCCTACCTACCCAAACCGTTCAGTTTGAGAAAATTACAAGTACATGGACATATTGAATCTTACAATTTTATAAAAAATTAAAAATAAAGATTAACAAAAAAATAAAATAAACACTAAACTATGAACAGAGGAGGGGGGATGGGAAGGAAAGAAATAGGATAAATAAACAACTTAAATATTGAATTGTATGGCAAAGCTTTTCCAAAACTTATGAAACTATAAAATAGTTTGAATAAAAATAAACTACTGTGAATTACGACACAAGTTCTTTCGAATCATCCAATGATATTAATTTATTATTTATTCAATAAACACTTTATATGCAAATTACCGAAAATTGTTAAGTGTGAGAAGATAAAGGCAGACCGTGTAAAACGCGGTCTGCCATTTTTTCATTAACACGTATTCCCGTATTTTCTGCCTTGATTATGGCACTACGGCAGTAATTTTTGCACGATTTTGATTTGAGCACGACGAAAACTCTTAGTCAATCACTTAAGGAGATAAAATGAATAACTAACCCTTATTACGAATACAAAAATAGCTCGAAAAATGAACAAATAAATAACGAGTGTTCTTATTTCTTTATTCATTTGTTTCTAGAAAAAAAAATGGTTTTGGACCAAATTTAAAAAAAAAGTTTTGCCGAATTTTTTCGTGTGTTTGAGTGTACTTGGACGGTTACAATTTTAGTTGGACCCTATAGGTGGTAAATTGGAACATCGGAAAAACATTTGCGGAACCAGCTAATAGCAGGCAAGCCAACGTTCGGGCAGGACATCTGTCGGGCCGCAAGTATTATATATTATTCCACTTTGACTAAATGCAATAATTGATATCAAACTTTCAATTGTGTTCATTTCATTTATGTAGGAGTATAATCGTGTTTTTAAATTTTCTTTTAATTATTTTATTCTATTACAATCTATTTATTTTACCATTAATTTATTAGGACACAAGTCCCAACTCCAAAGAACCAAAGTCCTGTGTTGAGTTGGAACAAATATATGTACAAAACCTACTTTAAAAAACATGATTTTAAAATACTTGTACATGGCGAATCCAATACAAAAAATAACATGCAATAAAAAGAACATAAAAAATATATGGGAAAAGAAAAATTAAAGCAAAACCAACTCAAATACTTTGAAAAGCCACCAAGGAGTTTCTCCTTCTAAGGAAGATCAAGTCCTGAAACTCATTTTTGAAAATATATTTTGTCCTTGAGAGCTTAACACGCTCTTTCAAAATATTAAACACTCTCTGTACGATAAAGGAGAGGTGTCTTTTAGCAAAAGTCGTCCAGGTTTTGGATTTAACATAATTCATTCCCTGGGAAAACCTCGAACAAACGTTTTACTGAGACTTCTCCTTATTGTTCGACCAGAAGTGTGCCAGCTCCTCTTTTAGGTAAAATTGCCTCACATCCAGTACCCTCATGCACTGGCACAATTGTTCTGATTGATATGTTGGAGGACGCTGGAATATAATTCTAAAGAAGGATTTCTGCGAAATTATTAAGAGACTTTAAAATGGAAGCCGCACAACCTCCAGAGCAAACTATTCCATAAGTCACAGTGGATTTTAATCCTTTGCTTCAGCAGAGTAAAATACACACTTCTGGGTGTAACAATATCCAATATCTAGCAATATTTTTTTGCTGGTTAAGTTGATTGACAAATACAAAATAAAAATATAGCACTGCACTTCATCATTGAAATCATAAAAAGAGAAGCCGTGTGTTAAAAAAATTAAATAAACAAACATTCACCTTCGCTCCACATGCCAGCAGGATCCTTATTTCATCCAGCGGGCACAACCTGATGATGGAATCAGCCAGCTCCCGCTGCAGAGGATTTGTGGAAATACACTCGGTAGGCATTTTGGCGTCTAGTTCACACTCCCAATACTTCTAAGCAGCGCAGCGCTTGTAATATCTGTAAACAAGGAAAAAAATAGTTTTATATTTGAAGCACTAACTTCCACTGAGCGCTTCTTATCCTTCAAAGACAAAAATACTTGATTTATCAGTTCCACGTGTGTAGCATTATACTGATATAATAAAATAGGATATAATTCATTAGTTAAATATCTTGATCGTCGAATTGATTACTGTAATAAAAATCAATTGTACATTAATACCTCAAAATGTTATTCAATGACATTTACTAAAAGTAACAACAAATTTACGCCCAATTATACCAAAGATAATTCACGGTGTAGTGAGATTGGAGACTTGGGAGTTATTCTCGATAGTAGATTGCTGTTTGGGTCTCACATAAATTTTATTAACAATATTTTGAGTTTGTCCAAATTTTTGTAGACAAGGACTGGATTCAACTCCCTGGGGAGCTGTTTATATTAACATATTACAACAGAGATAAAGAACATTTAAGAGAAGGTAATATGGAAGTCTAGGCATCTACAGGGCTTATGACCTGTCAATGGCTGGTTTAAGTGGCCACTTTACACACTGTGTAACATTGACCATTCTGCCTATATGTAAACATCTATATTACTTCAATTCTTTCATCTGTTGATGTTTGTGAAGTTAAAGATCTGAAACCTTTATTTATGCGGGTGAGATTCATCTAATTGAATTATTTCACCTACATACTAGGCAACGCCTGAAAATATTATTTTTTCAATTTCTATACTTCTTCATGGACCAGGTAATTTATCAACAATATTTTGAGTTTGTCCAAATTTTTGTAGACAAGGACTGGATTCAACTCCCTGGGGAGCTGTTTATATTAACATAGTACAACAGAGATGAAGAATTCAATTAGATGAATCGAATCCGTGGTTCGAATCCTACTCTACCCCATTTTGATTCGAATTTTCTAATAGTGAGTTACTTACAACTCGTTGAAAATGGCCCTTAAAAAAATATGTATTTGGGTATTTACCCAAATAAGAACGCATATATTTTTTTTTTTATTTTTTAATATATCATAGTCCCAGGACTGGTTCCTGAAGCGTAAGACTGATCACCTTACCTTCATGTAACAAAGTTGATCGAGATATGCTGCGATTGGTGTACTAATCCAGTGCCCTATGCACTATTAGGTGTGGAAAGGGAATGATGATGAAATACAAGGCGACAACTAACAACATTCATCGGCTGAAAGTCGAAACACACAGAAGGTCACAGGTCACGCGGCCGAGTCACGAGCCATAAGGTGCACCCCAAATCACCATCGATTTATTTATTTTATTACATTACCACGCACCCCCAACAGACCATGATGTTAAGCATTCAGCAAGACGATAAAGAAAATTAAACATCAATCTATCGATTAATCGATGCCAAATCGCACCCTTGACACAATTTAATATTATTTCATTGTGTGATAGCCAAATATTGATGGTACGCTACAAAAAAGCTTTCTCCATCACAAATTATTTACAATATTTGAGTTTGTCCAAATGTTCGTAGACAAAAGACTGGATTTCACCCCCTCGGGAGTCTCTAGGAGTCACCTAGGACTCACAATGGACAGACAATTAAAATGGACAAAACACATAGACGGACTCACTAAAGTAATGGCATCACTACATAGCCTCTTCTACAAAATTAAAGATTTTATATCAAGAAAGGAAAAAATTATGATGTACGAAGCCTATGTCAAAAGTAAATTGAGTTACATGATCGCCTTCTGGGGAACTGGTAACAAGACAGACATAACAAGAATACAAAGACAACAAAATAAAATTCTTAAACTAACATACAACCTACCCTACCTGACCTCTACGACTGAACTGTACAAAAAAACACACCAGTTTGACATAAACTACTTGACTAAAATTGAGACCTTAAAAATTGTGCACAAAATAACACTGGGAAACATACAAGACGACGACATAATATTAGTCAAAAATGCTGACATACATAAATATAACACCAGACAACAAAAACACTATCATATTGAAAAAGCAAAGACAAACACAGGACAGTCAAAAATACTACATAATGGACTTAAACACTACAACGACCTACCTTACTACTTGAAAACTTTTAATGGAGACAAATTTAAAATCAATCTGAAAAAGCACATGATGACTGAACTAACTAGACTAGACGAGACATAAAATGACTAGACAATATTAAATTTCTAATGTAACCCTAACGGGTTTTTTAAAATTGTAAATAAATAAAAAATAAAAAAAACAAGTTACAACAGGGATGGAGAATACCTGAAATAAGGGAATATGGAAGTCTAGGTATTAACAGGGCTTATGACCTGTCATTGGCTGGTTTAAGTGGCCATTTTACACACTGTGTAACATTCACCTATGTTTGAATATGTTTGTACATGCAGCTACAAATTATTTTTAAAAAATAGCTTACATTAAAAAAAAGTCACCTCTCACTACTGAGGCATGAGAGACGAGAGTAAATTTACTATAGTCCTTAAAATATAGCTTGGTTAGAATGACACTTGTTAGCAAAAGTGACGACATAACTTTGTAGTAACATCTAAGGAGTGATTTACTCGTATCTTGACATACGAAAAATCATTCGTATCATATAATCATTGGCACGTTAGCTTATTTTTTTAATACAAAACTCAAAAAACTCAAATAAACCTAATTATTAACGACGTTCTTACTAGGTCACATCATTTTACAAAAATGTTAGAGATGAGACAAATTGATCAATGTAAATTGATCGAATAAAAAAATAATTAATTTGATGTTGTTCATGAAAAAAACTTATAAATGTTTATTTTTTGTGAATAGTGGTCTTAAACACACTATAATAGGCTTGTTTTGGCGTTTTCATATCAATTTTCGAAAACAGAGTTTCATGTTTGCATAAAAAAAGTGATAAAATCGATTTGATCGGTACATGATCTGGCAACGCGTGAGCTGGTTCTCGACAGTGGGCATATTAAATTTTGTAAATGTCACAGCGCAAATGGATTACAAGGAAATGGAGTGAATGGACTGACTTTTTTTGTAGATTTTCTTATTTTTCAGCTTAAGCGGCAAAACTCCGCACCGAACATGCACTTCAATCGCCTTCAAAGCGGACACTGACTCCAGGTGGCAAAATAATCAACTCAATAGTTTTTGGAACTATAAAGGTGCAAAAGGAACAGGATGCAAGTGGGTGAGAGAAAAGGAGACAGGTATAGGAATTTATTTACGCTGTGACACATTTTCAAACGACCTAACCATGATCAGTGATCAGTAATGAGGAAGTTCAGTGTTTTTTTTCAAATTTTTTATTTGTTAATATACTGTTAAACTAAGTCAATTTTTTTTTTTTTTAATTTTTACATATCGTATTATCGGCGCTACGATTTTTCAAAGTTTTGTATTTCTGAAATAACTCCGCGTGTGACGTCAGAGGTTCATTTCCGCTTAATCTCATTCGGTTCTTCCCATTGATCCAGAAGCGACAAGCAGACCGGAAATCTTCCATAGCTCTCAGATCATAGGTTGATTCACATGAACCAGTGACGTCATTTAAAGTAGTGCGTTTTTATCAAAATATTTTTTATTATTTTTTCTGTACATTTTTAAGAAACTTTGCGCTACAATTTAATGCTCTAATTTTTACCCCGCGTAAGAAAACATTTTTTGTATCCAATTTCCCGTAGGGCTGAAGTTCCTCATTTCCATCACTAGTGACATTAGTTTTTTTTTTACTATTATTATTTATTTTATTTAGTTCTATGATTAACATAGTCTAATATACTCGTATATTTACAACACAATATTTACATCTATACTTATTCTAACATTATTTATCACTTTTATACACTTAATATCCTAATTTATAATATTCACTGTTTCATATGTACATTTTCATTAATTATATTCACTATTTACACTTATATATTACCGTATATTTTTCACATAAATACTTTTTACATTTAATTTTAAATATATTTATTTCATTTATTATGCTTTCTGGTATTTCCTCAAATAATTGTATTCCCTTGTACATAAGGCAGTTTTGGGACATTGCTTTTGATTTCTTTTCCAGTCTTATATTTTTAGATCCTCTTGTTGCATAGTTTCTATGAAAGAACCCTTTTTATTTTTTAGTTTATTTTGAAAATACCTCGGAACTATTCATTTAATAATTTTGTTTATTTCATTAGCAACATTGAATTTGATTTTTTGATCAATTGTCTTGCTATCTGGAAGTTAAATCATTTTCTTAACTTTTGTTCGTCTTCCACATCCTAATATTATCCTCATCGCTTTGTTTTGTATTATTTGGTGTCTCTTTAGATCTCCTTCATTACTTAAATATAAAATACTGGAGCAATAATCAATGTGGGGAACGATAATACTTTTAAATATCAGCAGAGAGGTTTTAATGTCTAATTTATTCCTTATCCTTCCTAACAGGGATACCTTATTTGCGATTTTCTTACTCGTATAGTCTGCATTTTTTGGAAAAGATAATTTAGAGTCAATCCAAACTCCTAGATATTTGATGCTTTCAACATTCTCAAGAACCTCTCCATCTAATTCAACACTGTGATCACTGTTAAAACAGCGTTTTTCACCCATTATCATACATTTTGTTTTTCCTACGTTCAGTTTTAGCTTATTTGTTTTAAGCCATTTGGAGACTGTTTTTAATTCAGCATTTATTTTCCTTATTGCTGAATCATATTCGGCAGTTTGGCAGCTGTCATTTCAATCAAGCTATATTTTAAGGACTATAGGACCCATCTCAATACGTCTACACAGAAATCCTTAATTTTCTTCGTCAAAATAAATAAATAAATTGATCAAGACAGCACGTGGAGTATTGTATCTCTAATCTTTTGGCAATCAGATTATTATTTGTTTTGGTAGTGTCACGTCATGTGACGTTCTGTCTCCTGGTGTCGTCACACGTGCCAAAACACGCACTAATCTGTTACGCAAAGACCAAACAAAAGTATTGCAATAATACAGAGAGTGAAGTTCAAATGTATTGATTTGGGCATGAAACTGGTGGACCATATTAGTACGTCATAAGCGTAATTATATTGTTGGCTGGGGTCGAAAAATGATTGCGAAAAAAAGACTTCTTAATCCAGCGTCACAAAATCTTCATCTTGAAAAACATGAGCGAATATGGTTCTCTCGCACGAAACTCAAATAGTTAATTTTAATTTATTTTTTAATCAGTGGCAAGCAGTGATTTTTTTAATATTGATTGATTGATTGATTAATTGATTTGGTGTTTATTTTGTAGAACTCCATATTTAAACTTATAATATTAGAAATCAAACACTGATTTGAGTCTACTGAACACTTTATTTTATTTTTACGTAATCATTTTCAATGTTGCCAAAACGATATTCCAGGCTCCTTATAAATTTCTTTTGAATGTTTTCAATTTGATGAATATATACATTATATTGAGGGGACCATACTAATGAAGCGAATTCGAGTTGACTTCGCACGTAAGTATAGTAAAGAAGTTTTAATGTATTTGGTGATGAGAAAGGCTTGGAGATTCGTAAGATAAACCCTAGAAGTCTGTACGCCTTATCTACTATTGTATTTATGTGATCTCTAAATAAAAGCTTATCATCCATCAGTACACCCAAATCTTTCGCTTTCATTGAACGATTGACAATTTTCCCAGATAGTTTGTAGTCAAATAGTATACTTTTTTTCTTTCGAGTAAATGACATGACAAGACATTTATCAGAATTCAATAATAACTTAGTGTCCTTGCAATAGCAACAGATTCTATTCTATATGTA
The DNA here is from genome assembly GCF_059751315.1 of Micrasema longulum. Lineage (NCBI taxonomy): Eukaryota > Metazoa > Arthropoda > Insecta > Trichoptera > Brachycentridae > Micrasema > Micrasema longulum. Next base: position 68,152 of record NW_028279167.1, read on the forward strand.
TATAAAGTGTTAAATAAAATAAATAAAAAGGGTTGGAGGTCTTAGGTTCGAGCTCAACTTGATTCCCATTTATTTATCCTTTAAGTCACTATGCGAGCCACGTGTTTGCCCAAACACGTGTCTGGAACACGCGTCTTTAGTTTGACCTGTAATAATGTCACGAAACGGCGTTTCTCAGAAACGCACAAAAAGTTCGCCCAGTGCCAAGTACGGAAAACTGCCAGTAAATCTATTCACGAATGTTCTCAGAAGACAGCCGAGCAAATAAATGTTCATTTTCAACATATAAATAATAACAAAGAAGGAACAAAAAAGTATCTTAGAGACATTTGAACACGGTCCAATCTTGCTATGAATTAACGTCCTAAAACTTCTGATGATGATGAAACATGGTAGTTATCCGTGACTCTATCCCACTGGGTTCTTCTTGGGTATGCTTGGGACCAATAGTTTGCAACTTAGAAGGGATGGGTCTACACTGACCCATTTTTTCAGACTGTTAAGGGGTTTCATCGATAACTCGGCTATTTTGGAGAGTATCAATTTTTATGTTCCCAATGGCTATCTCCGACAGCGTCAGCACAGACTGTTTTACCTCCCGGTTTCCAGAGCCAACCTGCGTCTGGTCATGCCGATTGGAAGAGCAGTCAAGCAGCTGAACATTATCGCTTTGGAGATCGACATCTGTCACATTAGTGAAACTATGTTTAAGAGGCAAATACTCTTGCTAATAGAGAGTATTATACCTTAATAATGTCGAACCATTGCTCAAGGGTTCTTGGTTTGTTATAAAGTTCCAATTTAACGTCGTAAATCCTTTGTTATTTGTTATGTTACTTTGTGAATAAATAATTTGAAATTGAATTTGAATCTATACTTCTAACACTCCTAACCTCCGACCGCTTATCAGTTCATGGTTTACCTCTTCGTTCTAATTCTCAAAGCACCTTCTTAATATCCATCCACAATTCCTCTCCCTTTTCTGACTCATTTGGTGTCCTTGCGGCTCGACTGTTAAATTGTCTCCCATCCACTGTCAAAGATGTTTCTACAGTATTCCGTCAATCTATCTATAACTAGCTAGTCTTAGAAAAGTTACAACAGGGATGGAGAATACCTTAAATAAGGGATTGTAGAAGTCTAGGCATTTACCGGGCTTATGACCTGTCATTGGCTGGTTTAAGTGGCCACTTTACACACTGTGTAACATTCACCATTTTGCCTATGTTTGAACATCCATATTTCTTCAATTCTTCCATTTGTTGATTTTGGTGAAGTTAAAGAGCTGAAATCTTTATTGTTGTGAAGAGATTCATCTGACTTAATTGAAAATCGAATTTAAAGCACAAAGATTAGAACAATTAAAAGTAAAACTAATACTGTGATGCATGGAGTCCCGCAAGGAACAGTTATTGGCCCTTTATTGTTTTCATTTATAAAAACGATCTTTGTAATACTGATGTGCCTGGTAAGCTGTTTTTTTATGCTGATGATACCTCAATAATTGTGCGTGGTCAATTCTGGGAAGGGACTACTATAAAAGCCAATAGATGTAAAACAGTAATCAAAGATTGGCCAGATCTGAATCTCCTTGCTCTTAATTGTGAAAAACGTTTTTCATACCTTTTACAATGTAACATAATGTTTCATAACTAGCTAACCTTGATATATTTTATAACTGTGAAAACTAAAAAGTCGATAGTATATTTGGGAGTCAACAATAAATAAAAAAAACATCTCCTTCCACTTTCTTCATTTCTCCTCATTTTATTACTACTACTTCTACCATCACGCCATTTCCCCGTAGGTGTAGGCAGAGAAAATGGATCGCCACACACGTCTATCCTGGCATATTTTCCTTGCTTCTTTAACAGCTTCCTAGCTTGTTTTACCATTCTTTCGTCGTCCATTCGTTCTACATGACCAAACCATCTCAGGGACCCTTTCTTAATTTTATCAATTATACTTGACTCACATTAACACTCTCGCCTGATTTCATCATTCGTAACCCTGTCATACATTGATTTCCCACAGAGATCGCATTTCAACCGCGTTCACTTGGCTTTCATCCTTCCTCTGCCAGTTCCACGTTTCACTTCCATACATTCGTGTTGGGGCTAAAACTCCGTTGTTATTGCGTTCTTTTTTTAAATATTTATTTTTATTTTATTTTGTTGGCCTCGTGGTGTAGTGGTCAGCGCGTTAGCTTGCAGCGAAAGAGGTCTCTGGTTCGATTCCCGACGTAGTTGACATAAAATATTTATTTAAAAATTACACTAAGGTGTTTCATAGTTCCGTGGACTAGCACCTGTAACGTAAGACAGATAATCTTATGTAACAAAAATTATCAAAATACGCTGCGATTGGTATACCAATGCAGTTCCCTATGCACCATTAGGTGCGGAAAGTGAATGATGATGATTATTTTCTTTTATTTTTGAGAAAACCGCATTACAGATAATACTAGCATACAAACATAAATTTTTGTTTTATATGGTAGAATTAGCTCTGCACTACATAGCCATTTTACAGGAATAAAATAAAATAATAATAAAAAAAATAAAAAATATGAAACATAACAATTTTTCTAGCCTTTTTTAGTTTTCTACAAACCGACATTTTTTTTACATACTCGTAATATGATTATATAAACTAGAAATAGTCTACAAAATTTAAACAATAGTTTTATCAAAATAAAATAAAATAAATATAATATATATAAAAATAAAATAATTGAATCGGGTTGTGGTCCTGTGGCTAGTGTCTCGGACTCACAGACTGAAGGTCTGTGGTTCGAATCCCACTCTACCCCAACTTGATTCCCATTTTCTAATAGTGAGTTATTTACAACTCGTTGAAAATGGCCCTCAAAATTAAATATTTGGGTAAATAATAAAAACAAAAATTTTCATTAAAAAAAAAAAATTAAAAACTAAATAATAAAAAAAATACGCTCTGAGCTTGCCTAGATTTCCACATTCTTAAATCGTAAAATACATTAATGTTAATTGTATTGTAACATGTGTAATATTCGTGTTAGACGATCTATTTGTAACATGTGTAATATTCGCGTTAGACGATCTATTTACATAAATAGATTTGACGTAAAAAGCTTTGTTTGAAGTTGAAATAAGCAAGTAAGTGTCTTTTTTGTGCTAATTCTACACAACACGTGTCAAAAAATAGAAAGTTGAATTAGTTCAAGAAATTTCTTGATTAAATAATTTTTTTAATTTGTTGCAACATTTATAGGCCCAATTTTTTAAAATTCTTTTTTTACTGATAATATTTCATTGATTACAAACTTTAAAAATTTCCCTTCTTTTAAAAAACACGCACTATCCTGGATTTAAACTAAACATATGAACTCTTTTTTCTATAATATATTTTGTTGCCCTTTAATAAAAAAAAATATTTTTATTTTTTTTTTATTTCCTTTTCTAATTACTATAAAAAAATACCATGTAATCTTTTGCAGAATATTTTATTTTCTCTTTCTTATGTTACACATAAATATTATAACTGTCCATTATTTATTATAGGAGCAAAAATATTAACATTTTCTTGTATACCCACGAACAGGCCATGCCTTTGTACGATTTTTTTGTTTACTATTTTTACTATTAATATGTATTTCATTGCTATGTAATTATGCTTTATTTTTTGAATACTCTGTTTTGCCTTTAATGTATATTGTAAAAAAATAAAAAAAGTAAAAGAGCTAAAACCTTTATTTATGTGGGTGAGGTTCATCTAATTGAATTATCTCTTAAATGTAATATTTCTAAAATAAAATATTGTTGATAAATCCACCTGGTCCATGAAGAAGTATAGAAATTGAAAAAAATAATACATTTTAGGCGTTGCCTAGTGTAAAGGTGAAATAATTCAGTTAGATGAATCTCACCCACATAAATAAAGGTTTCAGCTCTTTTACTTCACAAACATCAACAGATGAAAGAATTGAAGGAATACAGATGTTCGAATATGGGCAGAATGGTGAATGTTACACAGTGTGTAAAGTGGCCACTTAAACCAGCCAATGACAGGTCATAAGCCTTGTAGATGCCTGGACATCTTCTCTAAAATGTTCGTCATTTCTGTTGTAATATGTTAACAATATTTTGAATTTGTCCAAATGATTGTAGACAAAATACGCGATTTACCCCCTAGGGAGTCATGAAGATTAACAAATTACAGCAGGGATTACATTTCAGAAAAGGTAATATGGAAGTCTGGGCATTTACAGGGCTTATGACCAGTCGTTGGCAGGTTTTTGTGGCCACTTTACTCACTGTGTAATATTCACCATTTTGCCTATGTTTGAACATCCATTTTTTTACTATTCTGTTGTTTTAAGTTAAGCTAAAGAGCTGAAACCTCTATTGTTGTGAAGAGATTCGTCTGATCAAATTATTTCACATACTAGGCAACGCCAACGTTAACGCCTCAAAACAATTATCCAAATTTTAAACTTCTTCCTAGACCAGTTCGTTTTGTTTCAATATTTTGAGTTTGTTCAAATTTTTGTAAGCAAAAGACTGGATTTGATCCTCTAGGGAGAGGTGGCCACATAAACTAGCTAATGACAGATCATAAGCCCTATACATGCCTTGACTTATGTTAATTTAAATAAAATAATTCGTTCAAATGATTTAAATAATAATTATAATTTAAATAAAAAAGTATCAAAGCAAAACCTTAAGTTTTAGTTTTTGAAAAGGTACACTCGTACAAGCATTTTAAATGTTGATAGTTCCTTCATCTGCACTGCATACCCTACATCTAAAAGTTTCAGGGAGGTTCCTTCTAGCAAGGTGTTCATTTAATCTGCAGTGTCCTGTAAGGGTTTTTACCAAGATACTTCAAATCATGGTTCAAATTAAAGCTTGATATTTTTTAAAGAAGCTATCAGATACTGTAGAATTGACAAACACTTGTCTATCAAAACCACTGTCAAAAGACGAAAAGCCTCACACTTTGGTCGCATACTCCGCAATGAGAAGTATGCCTTTCTCCAACTTGATATGATATTCTCAATTGTGAATATCAATAGTGTGGAAAAAAATCATCGCTCTAGTACCATGATCACAGCTGCCCATGAGACGATGAAACTCCTCAAAATGTCCGTCACCTGTTGATGCATTGCCCATTTTTTAGCTTTCAGAGACAACAGCTGGAGGCGTGATGCAGAAACCTGGGTGAAGAGCTACGCAACATCCCATCGGTGATAGGTTATAAAGAACTCAACGACAGCTAGTATTGTACATGGTCAAAATGGTGCAGGCAATTGGTAAAATAAACCAAAGTAGGGAACGAAAGGCCTGTTGACTACTGTCAATAGGCCGGCTTCTCCTAAAGAGTTTTGAGTGGTTTCCTCTCCACATGAGCAAATGCTGAGAAGTACCTGATTGGCCCTCTTTAGTATATCCTTCCTGATCCCCAACAGTTAGCTAAATTTAAAGTAAAAGAATTGCAGAAAAATCCACTTATTTTTAACATAAACCTTGTATATCATAAGCAAAGTTAATAATAAAGCAACTCCAATATAAAAATAAAATTTGAAAACGTAGTAATAGTAATCAAGGGAAACGTTTGTATAAAGAGAAAAGAGTAAAAATGCGTTTGTTGTACGGGGCATTGTCTCGAGGGTCAACTAACACAGACCCGGAGGGCCGATATTTTAGTTGGCAACAGGCTACAGTTCTATCTGCGCGAATATCAGTTTGGGAGCTTGCCCAAAGAAGACACTTGCAAATAAAATAAGGAAGACTACTTTGCCAGAACAGTTCATATTTAAATTTAATTTATTATCCTGACAAATTGATTTGTTCTCGAATCTTCTACTGAAGATGGTCAAAACATAATTGATTACATCAAAACAAACCGTGTACATCTCGACGTAGTGTCTTTAATATAGATTTCAACAATTGCGTATAATAAATAGATACGTTATTCCTACACTAGCTACATCATCAAATCACGATACACATGCAATCACTTACATAATAAAGAGGCATATTTATTTACTTGTTTCATATTTATTTCCGTGTAAATCGCTTACCATAGAAACGACTCTAGCAGGCAGCAGTCAAAATGTTGAAAAATGTACTTAAAAATACTCAGACTTTCGGAAGTTCGGCAAAAAGTCCAAAAAAAGTTTCTTCGAAAAATAACTCTACACGAGAAAGTGCGGGTATTATCCTCGACTCTACTCGACCGACTTTCTCCAGGGTATGCTCGGCTACAACAGTTTAGAGACTAGAAGGAATGTGTATTTGACTACACATTTTTATCGATTGTTGCGCCGTATGATCAATAATTTTGAGATTATGATGAGCATTGTTGTGTATGTTCCTTTTATTTTATAAATAAAAGACGAGTGATGCTTTAATCCACAAATTTGAAATACGCCCCATCGACAAGAAAGGCGATAAATTAAAATGCGAAAACCATAGAGGCATATCACTTCTATGCACAGCATACCACAATATTAAAACAAATAATTGAATCATACGCAGAAAATATACTGGGAGAGTATCAAGCAGGTTTCCAAGCTGGTAGATCCACAACAGATCAAATATTCACTGTAATACGAATTTTGGCAAAATGCTGGGAGTTTGATATAGACATACACCAACTTTTCATTGACTTCAAACAAGCATATGATAGCACAGATCGAGAATGTCTTTACGAAATAATGCTACAGTTTCAAATCCCTCTAAAATTTATTAGACTTGTCAAATCAACCATGTCAGACTCAAGATGTCAGGTCAAAATAGGCGGAGAATTAACGGAAGAATTTGCAGTACCCCAGGGACTAAAACAGGAAGACGGCCTGGCCCCATCTCTTTTTAATATTTTTTAAATTTTATTTATTGGGGATATCAACAGTAATTCATTAAACAAAAATACAACAAATAAAATATACAGAGAACAAAACCAATGACAGATATCCACAGAAATACATTAAATACACGTACAATACGTGTTTGTTTGTGTGAGTGTAAGTAAGTGAGAGGGTGGGTGTTATATTGGAATGAGGGTGGACATGTGTGTAAATATTGCATAAGTGTCAAGTGTCGAAAATATAAATATATTTCAAATATTAAGAATAAGAGATAAAATATAATAAAATAAAATAAAATAAGATAAAATAAGACTTTATTATTGAAACTAAGTATAAGAGAAAAAAAGTATGTTTTAAGACGCGCATTTTAAATGTTATTTTTTTACAATCAAATGGATCAATAAGGGGAAAGTTCAAATTATATTCACTAACAAAACGTATAAGTGGAGAGTTCTGGGCATAGTTCGTACGAACTGCTGGCAGATGAAATAGAGAGCTCGACGTGTGACGGGTGCGGTAGCTGGGGACATTTAATGATAACTCCGACAAAATAACTTGTTGGATATGCGGATGATATCAACATTGTCGGAAGGTCAATAAAAATTAAAGTATCACTCTTCTTTATTTCTATAATAAATTACAATGAACTTTCATCAAGAATTTTCACTTACAAACTTAAATTGTATGTTCCTGACAATAACCTAAGGCAGCGTCAGCATAGATTGTTTCATATTCCGATATACAGGACCAACCTGCCGGTGGTTATGCCTATTGGAAAGGCTACCGCCATGCTGAACCACATCGCTCTGGATGTTGATCTGTTCCTTGTATCTGAAGGGGTTTTCCGGATAAGGATTTTGCTACTATTTTGACAAGAGTCTCTTTTTATATTTTTTGTCTTTTTTTAATATGTACGTATTAAATTTTAGTTTGTTATGTGTGTATTATTTCTTCTCTTCTTTTCCACATCCGCTTCTAAGTGGAGCATGTGGGCATCACCAGTTGTCTCCAGAAGACCCTATCGTCAGCCAGCATTTTTGCCTCTTCCCTTGTCAATCCAGCACCCCTTAATTCCGCCGAATAAAGTCTGAAGACCGTCATAGACGTCCTTCCAGGACGGCGTTAGCCCGCAGGTTTAGAAAAGAGGCAACTTTGGTTTAGGTTCTCCTGAGGCATGTGTAGCACGTGTCCAAGCCAGGTCTACTGCGGAGGCTGCTGCGTCCATTCTCGGACTTCAATGTTAGTTATAAAATCGAACCACATACCTAATATCTTATCAAGCACTTACTCTCAAAACTCAGAAGTTTGGTGTTTTGAACTTTGATAAGGTGCCAAGATTCGCACCCATATATCAGTACTGGCATTATACAAGAGATGAATAATCTCCATTTCGTTTTGACTGAGTATAGACTTGAGTTCCAGACAACACGCATCATGTTAAAAGTTGCTCCAGCATTTCCTAGGTGGATTGTATTGTAGTGTATTATTTTTAAAAAAAAATTGAATTGAATTGAAAATTGACCAATGTGTTAAGTGGCCACTTAAAACAGCTAATGATATGTCGTAAGCCCTGTAATTGCCTAGACTTCCAAATTCACTTCTCTTTAATGTTCTTCATCCCTGTTGTAATTCGTTTACACGTAATACATGTTCAAAAATAAAAATAAAAATACTTTGGGGACACGCCATTGGTGAATATCTAATGTTTGTAAAATACCATTTCTTTAGAGCCATAATTCAGGGAGAAAGTACGAGAATACGTTTGTATGAAGAAAGTCAGACTGCGCAGACCGCGTCCTATTAACCTTTCTCATAGTACTAACTTACATTTATGTGAAAATTTTACTCGTATGGACTATTTTGGTCCAAGTTACCATAGCCGTGTTTCTGTACCAATTGCTAAAATTGATGTGAAAACATTAGAATCTATTTACGTATATAAAGCGCTGTCTGGAACCACGTTTATGCTTATGCCTCGTGTTTTATCGGCTTTGTCAATTTCAGTTATTTATGATACCATTTCTGTAGGAATTATGCTAGAAATGATAGAGCTTTAGCAATTATGCTAGAAATGCTAAAGCTTTAGCAATTGGCAAATACGCATTTCATCGATACATATTTTTATTTTTTATTTTTTCGTGATAATATATGCTTGCTTGTTTGTTAATTTAACTTAAAAATGTCTTTCTTGCTTACCGTAACACTTTATTTATTGTTTGCTTTACAGAATTTATTTCATAAGCTTATATCTTTGCATTTTTTGTTTATATGCTTACTGTTTTTTCTTGCATACCTTTGTTATTAGTGTTTTTTTTTTTTACTTTGTAAAACTTTTTATCATATCTTTTTTAACTAATTTCAAAATTTTTTTCTGTATATTCTGTTTATTATTTAGTATGTTAGCATGTATTTCATTTTTATTTTTTGTAAATGCCTTTTGGGCGTTAATGAACAAAATAAAAATAAAACATATGCTAGAAATGCTAGAGCCTTAGCAATTATGCTATAAATGCTAGAGCTTTAGCAATTATGATAGAAATGCTAGAGCCTTAGCAATTATTTTAAGTAATAATAATTATTGGATAAGTATTTTTGTTTATTTCTTTATAAATTATACATTGGTTGATTTATTGCCAAATTCCAACTTCTTTCAACCAACTGATAAAATAAAAGTTTTATTAAGATTATTTAAGCTTTCATATTGATCCAAAAAACGTACTGTTTATAAAATCATATTGTAGCATTATTTTTCTTTTTCATTATAACCTAGCTAAAGACTAGTCACTTTTTGTTTATGTGTAATTATTCTCAATTTAAATTTGCTATATTTATATTTAGAACAACAATATTTTGAGTTAGTCCAAATTTTTGTAGACAAGGACTGGATTCAACTCCCTGGGGAGCTGTTAACATTAACATATTACAACAGAGATGAAGAACATTTTAGAGAAGGTAATATAGAAGTCTAGGCATCTACAGGGCTTATGACCTATCATTGGCTGGTTTAAGCGGCCACTTTACACACTGTGTAACATTCACCATTCTGCCCATATTTGAACATCTGAACAAATTTTTGGACAAACTCAAAATATTGTTGATAAATCCACCTGGTCTATGAAGAAGTATAGAAATTGATAAAATTAAAAATTTTCAGGCGTTGCCTCGTGTGTAGGTGAAATAATTCAATTAGATGAATCTCACACGCATAAATAAAGGCTTCAGCTCTTTAACTTTACAAACATCAACAGATGAAAGAATTGAAGGAATATAAATGTTCAAATATAGGCAGAATGGTGAATGTTACACAGTGTGTAAAGTGGCCACTTAAACCAGCCATTGACAGGTCATAAGCCCTGTAGATGCCTGGACTTCTATATTACCTTCTCTTAAATGTTCTTCATCTCTGTTGTAATGTGTTAATATAAACAGCTCCCCAGGGAGTTGAATCTAGTCCTTGTCTACAAAAATTTGGACAAACTCGAAATATTGTTAATATATATGTTTTAATATGAATAAATTTTTTTTTTTTTTTTTAAGCCAGCCAATGACAGGTCATTGGTAAGTTTATTTGATTTAATAGCATAATTATACATTTTTACAATTTAAAAAAATTTCACTTGTTATATTTTTACTAAAACTAAAATCCCACCAAGCCACTTTTTGTAGCTTGTTGGTGTACAATAAATACAAACAAGAAAGAAAATGTGTTTGTTAAATACAGTTAGATAAAATTATAACCATTCTAACATTCGTGGGTAGATTATTCCACAATCGAGCAGCTACTACTATGAAAGAGGAGGCAAGAAAATTAGAGCGATGAGAGGGTATTAAAAGGGTGATAGGTAAAAGGTAAAATTTGAGATCAACTTTTATTTCCTGACTGTCAGCAGAATGTAAATATAATAAAATAAACCGTAAGGCCTTAACTATGGCCATGTGTGGGATTTTCCATACGTTTCATACGAACAGAGTAAACGGTGCACTAAAATCGACCTTGGCAAATAAATGTTTGTCACAAGAGGCAAAATTGGCAGCTCACAACGGAGTCCTGGTCCCGTCCCTGATGGGCGAAGCATGGACTTGGAAAAACAGGGATGAAAGTAGGCTGAATGCTGTCGAAACGCGATCTCTCAGGCGAATGTGTGGTAAAACTATGTACGATAGATGCACAAATGTTGAGAACCGTACATTATGTAAGGCTGAGACAAGCTTTATCGACAAAATCAAGAAAGGAGCTCTGCGCTGGTTCGGACGTGTAGAACGGCTAAGAATATTTACAATGCGAATGTTGGTGGATGCAGAAATAGAGGAAGACCGAGAAAGACATGGCATGACCAAATCCAACAAATACTTAAAGATGGACATGTCATCAGTCGGAATAATCGGCGCGCGTGCATGAGAAGATGTATGAACGTAAAGAAATGAGATATGTATGCAATGTGTGGTAAAACGATGTATGATAAGTGCACAAATGTCGAGATCCGTGAACTGTGTAAGGCTGAGACATGCATTATCGACAGAATCAAGAAAGGGTGCTGCGTTGGTTTGGACATGTAGAGCGAATGGACAGCGAAAGAACGGCTAAAAGGATCTACGATGCAAATGTTGATGGATGAAGAAAACAAGGAAGACCGAGAAGGACATGGCACGATCAAGTCCATCAAATACTTGAAGATTGTATACCAAAAAACCAAGAGTAAGAATAATCGGCTTGCATGCATGAGAAGATGTATGAATGTAGAGGACGCGAGGTCTGTATGCCAAGAGAGAGTGTTGTAGCATTCTATCCTCTCTGCCTACCCTTACGGGGAAACGGCGTGATGGTTTATTTGTTTGTTTGTTTGTTTGTTTGTAGTTAGATTAAAATTTCGCTACCGCTCTAGGCCTTTACCCTGGACAGGCCCAAATACTCGATGAAAACTGTTTTGAGTTGGTACGTTTACAAGCTTGCTGGCAGACACGGGCGTTTTTTGTCAGTTCAACACACTTCGGTTTAAAGAGGTCGATCTTTGTTCTTGAGCACTCAACTCCTTGAACAATGATTACCAGTTGAAGACCTCGTATTGAGATAAGCTTTGTTTCATGTTGTGGAATCGCCCGAAATACTCGCCGCTCATTGGGGATTCCCACAAAGAGACGCAGTCTAGTCTGGTGTTGGTAAGGTGCCAACATTTCTCTTTAAGCGCTGTCAAGAAGTACCCATCTATTGGTGTTCAAAATTGGCATTAGCAATAAATCGAAAGTGCTTCAAATAAACGTGAGGTGAACTGGTTTCAAGAAAAAGTCAGAGAAACATTTCAAAAGAATTGGTTCAGCCGAATAAATCTCACCCACAAACTCACTTACTTCATAAAAGTCAACAGATGGAAGAGTCGAGGAAATGTGGATGTTTTAACATAGACAGAATTGTGAATGTTACACAGTGTGTAAAGTGGCCACTTAAACCAGCCAACGACAGGTCATTAGCCTTCTAAATGCCTAGACTTCCATATTCCCTTCTCAAATATGTTTCCCCTTTCTGTTGTAACAAATTTAGATCTAATATCAATGTTTTCAAGAATGAAGGAAGTTAACAAAGTTTTGAGTTTGTCCAAATTTTTGCAGACAAGGACTGGATTCAACCCCCTAGAGAGCTGTTAATATTAACATATTACAACAGACATGAAGAACATTTTACAGAAAGGAATGTAGAAGTCTAGGCATCCACAGAGCTTATGACCTGTCATTGGCTGGTTTAAGTGGCCACTTTACACACTTTGTAACATTCGCCATTCTGCCTTTAGTTATACATCTTTATTCTTTCAATTCTTTCATCTGTTGATGTTTGTGAAGTTTAACTTTTTTTTTTGACCTGTCTGGTATCTGTTGGCTGGTATCTGACGTATCTAATGAAGGAAGTGATAAATGTAGATAAAATTTATATTTGAATCACTAATTTTGTGGTTATTCATTATAATAAAACAAATATAAAACTTTTTTTAAAGTGTATTTAGTATACCTTGATAAAGAAGTTCGTGTAGCTTTGAAACCGGCAAGTAGAAAAAAAATGAGAGGTTAAAAACAATCATCAGCGGCTTTGAGGAGTTTTTAACAAAAATGGCGCTGTATAAATTATCCACTATAATAATCATCATCATCATCTTCATTCCATTTCCGCACCTCATGGTGCATAAAGGATATAAGATAACTTGATGATTTCTGTTACATGAAGGTAAGATGATCAGTCTTACGCTTCAGGTACCAGTCCAGGGACTATGAAATATTCTAGTGTTAAAACACCCTTTTTAAATAAATATTTCATATCAACCATGTATATAATCGAATCCGAGAACTCTTGCATGGTACGCAAACGCACTGAGCATTACACCACGAGGCCTATTTATGATAAATCTAAGACTATGGGAGATAAAGTCGTTAACACCAGATGATGCAACCATAGTTTTGTGGGGTTTATAGTACAATGATTGATGACACACACACACGTGCTCAATAATTTCACCTGAAATTAAAGTGCGATGACCGATGAAGCAAGTCAGCGTTTTCTATTGAATCCAATACAACATATTATGCAACTCTTACAGTTTTGCACATAGAGACGAAAACGTCGTCGTGCATTACACTAACATCGTCCCTACTATTGAGATATGAAGGGCAAAGGAACGTGGCTTATAAAGAGACCACAGGGCGTGGTAACGCCCAGTCAATCAGTCAGTTCCAGCATGTAGTTCAAGTGAAGCCAATTCAACTCCTCATCGCTGTGACACTCGCACGACGCAATTCATTCTTCTGTTTATCTCTATCTGGAGTAGGAGCTCCACCAACCCCCAGCAATCAAAATCCTACAGAAATGCCATGAGGGTTGTTTGTTTTTCCCAAACTGATTGAAAATGCGTTGTAGTACCCACAAAAAATGCGACTGATAATAAATAACGCTTTTGTTTTCGTCCAGACAATTTCGATGGGCAAAAGCACCCATTTAGAAAGTGTGTCGCTGTATTTTAGTGTGTGTTTATGTTCTTAAGCCACGCCGAACATACGCAGTAAATTCAAAATATATTTTCGCAAACACAAAACATGTGATCGTCTATTTTAACACGTGGCGATCTGGCAAATTGTTTACGATCTTCGTTATCGTAAACACGAACTATTTTTTTCAAACGATGCATCAGAAAAAGTATACTGCGTTTGAAAACAATTTTAATAAGAAGCGGGATCCGGAATGTATGACTGCGGTCCCAAGGAAGTTCAGTTGTTATTTTTATTTGTTAATACGATATGCGGATGTTAAACAATTTGATGAACACATAGACATGCCCTGAGCCCCAAAAATTATGACACTTAACTCTTGCCCAAACGCTCAGTAATGCCCGACGCGCAGTTGGTCGTTCTTCAATGTTTTATTTTATGAATTAATTGCATAATATTAGTATACATATTTAATAACAGGAAATGCATATAAAACTAATGAATAGAAAATGAAAACGGAGTTTTCCCTGTTTATGATAGTCACCATAGCATCTAACATAGTTCAGCCTGTTCTAAGATGGAGATTTTTCATCTTTTAGAGCAAAAGTAGTCCTATACTAATAAAACAATAACAAAAAAAAAACTAAAACTAATTAATTATAAATGCCTAGCTAACCAAATGTAAGATATTAAAAATCGTTATTATACAAATATAAAGTATATATATATATGTGCCAAGAATACATGTTACTTAAACATAAATAATATAGTATAGTGTATAATAAAACAAATATAAATCAATGAAATACATAAAAATATAAATAAAATATGTACCACTTATATAAAGTACTGCGTTTTTTAAATTACATATATTTTTTTTTTAAATCTCTCGCTACACTATCTATATGTGCAGTTATTTTTATTATAAAATTTGTTTTACAATTTGAGTCTTTTATATTTGACAATAAATCATTAAATATTTTTGGAGCAATTACATTATATTGTTTTTTACCAAAGGCGGTTGATAAAAATGGGACAATACAGTTAATTTGTGTTGCTGAACGAGTGTTTATATTTTGTTGAGTTCTTTTGACTTCACTTATCATAAAATTAAAGTAGAAGGCACCTCACAAACAATTGTCTTACATCCAATATCTTTCACTCAGCGAATGGAGCTTTCGTTGGATACCTTAAGGGTTTTTTAAGAATGACGTTTAAAATCGAAAACCTGAAATATTCTATTACGTTTAAAATAAATAACAGAAACGCCTGATGTTGTCATGAAAGCGTGTAAAAATCTTTTCGAATAATCATTGTTAAAAGGATTATGTGACTTTTCATTGGTAAACATTGTTCATGAGCGATTAATAAAGCTTAAAACAATTCATATTCAATTAAAAATATTGTTTTTCGTAAACGTCAAACTACGCCTAGCGGCCTAATTGCAAAGCTTCTCAACAGATGGAACAGTTTAGGAAATGTGGATGTTCAAACTTGGGCAGAATGGTAAATGTTACACAGTGTGTAAAGTGGCCACTTAAACCAGCCAATGACAGGTCATAAGCCCTGTAAATGCCTAGACTTCCATATTCCCTTCTCAAAAATTTTTCCCTCTCTGTTGAAATAAATTTAAATAGGTTTA
The DNA here is from genome assembly GCF_059751315.1 of Micrasema longulum. Classification (NCBI taxonomy): domain Eukaryota; kingdom Metazoa; phylum Arthropoda; class Insecta; order Trichoptera; family Brachycentridae; genus Micrasema; species Micrasema longulum. The sequence continues at coordinate 83,610 of NW_028279167.1, forward strand.
TTTTAGTTTTTCTTTAGTTTGAAAGCTGATTTTATATATTTATTTTGATTTATATGTCAAGAACTATATTAAAAAAATAATTAACATGCCAGATACGAATGATTTTTCGTGTGTCAATATAATTCACTCCTTAGACGTTACTACAAAGTTACGTCGTCACTTTTGCTAACAACTGTCATTCTAATCAAGCTTTATTTTAAGGACTATAGGTGATTTCGAATAATTTCAAACATTTTTATTTTCTTATGCATTAAACTCCCATGGGGCTTTTAAATAACAAATTTTCTTTTATGTAATAATACATAATTAAGTTTATAAATAATAAAAGGCAGCAGCTAATTTCATTAATTATCATCATAAATTTGTATATTCAGTATCTTAATACATTGGTCCATTAATTATAAGACTTAAATTTCTTCGAAATCAATGGACACGATTATAAAGATTGTGGATTGTGGATTGTGGACTCAACTGTGGAATAATCTACCAACTAATGTAAGAGACGTCCCTTCTTTATTTACGTTTAAGTCAAGATTTAAATGTCACTATCAAAATATTTAAGTTGTACCTTTATCCTTCTTATTTTCTTCCCATCCCCTCTCCTCTCTTCATAGTATGGTGTTAATTTTTTTATATTTTGTTGATCTTTGTTTTTCATCTTTATAAAATCGTAAGAATCAATATGTCCATGTACTTGTAATTTTCTCAAACTGAACGGTTTGGGTAGGTAGAAAGAAATTTTCTTATGGCAATATGCCCGCCTTTATATGTTTATTTATTGTATATGTATATAAAGTATTAAATAAATAAAATAAAATAAATAAACTGGATACGAAAATCGAAATGTCATTTCATCAAATTCTGGATTTGCATCCGTCTGCCTCTGATGTACAAAAAATATTTTTGCATCTTCTAAAATCTAGATTTATAAGGAATTTAAGGAAAGAATCGGATCGTGATCCACTTAAGCGAATGTAGATTGTTAACGTTAAAATACAAACTTTTTTATAAAACAAAAATGAGGATACAATTTTCCAATTCTCCAATTTCTGGTAGCATACGCATGATCGTTAAATGCATACCTGGTACAAACAAACAAACTCATGGTCCATAAAATGTAGCTTGATTAAAATGACAGCTGCCAAACAACATGTCAATAGTGATGGGAAGTTACTGATCACTGATGTACCGATCAAATCGATTTTATTAGTTTTTTTCATGCAAACATGAAAATCTCTTTCCGAAAATTGGTATAAAAACGCAAAAACAAGCCTATTATAGTGTGTTTAGGACAATTATTCACTTAAGAACAAGAAATTTATGCTTTTTTTATGAACAACATCAAATGAATTATTTTATTATTCGATCAATTAACATTGATCAATTTGTCCCATCTCAAACGTTTCGTGTCGTGTTTGTTTTATATTTTTGTGCAACAACTATGGTGAAGGTGTATAGTGGGTTTTGCATGTTGGTTTAATTGGTGTCCTGACGAAGAGACGGGTACGACTCGAAACTGGTAGACATAGAAAAGTCGGTAAGTGGTTATATACAAATATTTAATAACATCTATTTATCATTAAACTTATTCGGAAACTATACTTTATATCCAGAATCAAAAATAAAAATAAAAGGTCTTGCCTAGATCACTTTTATAGCCGATCAAAAATTCCTTTTTTTTTGCTTTGAAATTAAATTTTGTAATTTCGTTTTTTTATGAACAATCGCCCCTCAATTGGGAAAAATAAGCTCAAATGGTAATTATGGTTTTTTTTAGTATGTTACAATGCTTTTTATTTTTTTCCTGCAAATATGCTTGTTACTTTTCAAAATAAAAGTAAAAAGCAATGACTTAACCACCTGTTCAATAAAAGTGGTTAATTTTCTAAATAGATCCCTCGTCCAACTTCTGGTACGATTATCTATGTTTTTATTACGTAACAACTCAAAAATATATGTTTTAAAATAAAATAAAGAGAAAAAAAACTTACCAGTTCAAGTTCAAGCGTAAACAGTAAACAACCTGGCAGAAAATTCTCGTAAAAACGTGAAAATATTATGAAATTCTCAAAAGTTCGCCACTATCGTTTCCCGCCGAAACAAACGTCAACTAGAACAACAATTGACCGATTTTTCAATTCGCTTTTGTTTATGCCGTTCCTTTGTTATCGTTCGCACTCCTGATTGGCTGCGGACGTTTTGGACTTGCGTGCCTCGGTGAAGCTTCTTTCAGACTGAGTTGGACGTTCGCTCGGCGTCCGTTCTGAATTTGGAAGTAATCCAAGATGGCGCGGCGCCAAATACGAAGGCAAAATGGCGGTGAGCGAACGGTCAATGAGAGTGTCTTCCGATTTTCGGCGCAAATTCGCGGGAATTAGATTAACGGGTTATAAATATGTTATATTTGCACACAGGCAGGTACGCGGGTCGAGAAACTCGGCGTTTATTGACTCGCGGCATATTTTCCTGCAAACACACAGCCGTACAGGCGCACATAACTAGTTCAAATGTCCATTTTGGCTTCTAGGCGCATTGTTCTATATTAGAGGGCCGGATGCTCAAGTGAAAATCGGGTTCTGGCTCAGCCAAGTTGAATAAAGACTCCTGTCAGAAGTAGCTGAAAAAAGGAGCAATTTCGTGTATCCATTTTACATAAAATACAATTTAAGTAAGTGCAAGGTTATAAGATTTTTTCGTCTGGAAAATCCAATCATATGCGACTACTCACTGAACCATGAAATATTATCATCTGTGTCAAGTATACGAGATTTGGGTATTATACTTGACACCATAGAATTACGAATAGTCCAGAAACCGCATACGCGCATCAAACAGAAATCGACTAAACAATTTACGTTTTGACCCATTAGTTTCTTTGAAGACGTCGCTCAGTACGAAACTCCCAATTTGAATTCAACTATGCCGTGTTGTATCGTTTTAAAGTGCAGAAATGCAGCTGGGATAAAAAAAATAGGATGGGATCACATTTCATGTGTAAGTAGCGAATGTATGTGTAAGTAGCCAATGCATTACTTTAAAAAAATTTCCATCTGTCAGATTGTCAAAGAAAACAAAATGGACGTTTTGTTAGTGTAGCCAGGATAGTCGAATTTTTACGCTACTACTTTTCCCATCCAATGAGAGAACTGATGAAAATTAGACCTCTCGGATTAAACAACGCCGTGGTGGACATTCGACCGACATTATCTGTAAAACATAAAATATTATCATCATCATCATTCCCTTTCCATACCTAACGGTGCATAGGGCACTGCATTGGTACACCAATATTTAATCGCAGTATATCTTAATCATTTTTTTCATTACAAGGTAAGATGATCAGTCTTACGCATCAAGTACCAGTCCAGGGACTATGAAATATTCTGGTGTGAAAACACCCTTTTAAATAAATATTTTATATCAACCATGTCGGGAATCGAACCCGAGACCTCTTGAATGGTAGGTAAACGTGTTGACCACTAAACCACGAGGCCGACAATATTATCTGACATGACATAAAAATATCCATTTTATATAAAATAAAATTTGTTTTTTTTTCTAAGTTTCAGGTTCATTAATGAAATTATTCTTATTAAATGACCTTATCTATATATACTTATCTACTCTGTTGAGTCGATCAATGTTTCCCCGTATACAATAAAATTTTAGAGAGATTAACATAATTTTTTTTATAAAATTATTTTACATAATGTTATGCTTATATTTTTCACGATCTGGCAACATTTTGCGGCGACTTGACTCATGCATGCGGTGAAGTGAGGCAAAATGGGGGGATTTTTGGACCCAGTCCGATATATTCAAATATGATTCTACGCTCCTTCTGGACTGTTCTTAATTGTATGCTTGACACTAAACTTTATTTACTACTCATTTTGAACATGTTATCAATAAATCCCTAAAACTCCTTGGATTAATTAACAATAGCACAACTGACTTCAAAAATATTAATACCCTTAAAACGCTATTCTGTTCTCTAGTTTGCCCGCACCGAGAGTATTCCTCTGTTATCTGGTCTCCATATTATGATGTTCACATCAAAAATACTTAATCAGTTCAACATCGATTATTAAGAAAGATACGCTAGAGGTTGGGCTTATCTTAAATATATCTTCTCTTCAAGACCGTCGAAATAAATCCGATCTTTTGGTCCTGTTTAAAATTCTCAACTTACTCTTATCAAAGCGCATCAGCGCCTGAACTACTGAGCTCAATAAAATTAAAAATCCCAACTAAAAACCTCAGACAAAACATACTTTTTCATAGCGATAACAATAGAACTAACTATGGTTTTCATTCCCCTATGCCCAGAATTCTTAGGTCTGCCAACAAACATACCAGTCTTGATTTATTTGATAACAAGTTGTCTTTTTTCATAAAATCACTGAATCAAATTAAATTATAAACCCCTCTCTCCCGCTTCCACTCCCACAAAGTCTACTATATATCATTGTGTCTTTCTACTTTCTTTTATAATAATTTTCTATGCATAAATTTGTCCTAAAAATGTACATTGGGCATATATAAATAAATAAATAAAATACCATTAGAGTAAATGTCAACTTCAATATCTACACATTTAAATAATATATATTTGTATTTTGTATTAAATGTTATAAAATATTTGTACATAACCTCTTACCGACTTTTCGTTATCTACCGGTTTCGTCAAGACACCAATTAAACCAACATGCAAAACCCACTATACACCTTCATCATAGTTGTTACATAAAAATATAAAACCAACATCACATGCTTTTAGTAGGAAACCCTTACATGCATAGGCGTGAGTTTAATAGATGTAGGATGACTATTAAAATGGAACATAGTATAATAGGCTATATTGAAAAGTTATTTGATTATTGATCAAAGGGACATTATTTTAAAAGCCTTCCTAATGTCGTCTTGAAACCAGTAGACATATAAAAGCTGGTAAGTGATTGTATGCAAATATTTTATAAATTTTAGTAAAATGTTTGACCATAAAGTTAAAGCCTTTATTTTTTATTTTTTTTAGATAAAAATAGAAATAGGTACATGAGTTCTAATTTTTTATTGAATTATGTACATTTTCAGACCATTTCCTTTATGTAGTAAATAACCTTTGCTGGAAAAATGGAAATCGAGTTGTGGTAGAGTGGGATTTGAACCTCGGACCTAAATATTAATACATGTTTTGTAATTTATATTTATGTTTTAATTTAAATTATTATTCGTATGTTTTTAGTTAATATTTATTTAGAATTTTTTAATATTATAATTAATAATTTGAATGGTTCAGGCATCATTTAATGAAAATACACACGAAACAATGAAGGCCCTGCCTACATACAAAAATTTCCTAGCTAGTCGGGACCTCAAACAATGAACCTTTCCACATTATAAAACAGCGATATCAATAAATTAGAGTATAGGTAATATCAAGGGATGATATTATCTTCAACCTTGGCAAATAAATGTTTGTCGCAAGAGGCAAAATTAGCAGTTCACAACGAAGTCCTGGTCCCGACCCTGATGTATGGGAGCAAAGTATGGACTTGGAAAAACGGGGATAAAAGTAGGCTGAATGCTGTCGAAATGCGATCTCTTGGGCGAATGTGTGGTAAAACTATGTACGATAGATGCACAAATGTTGAGATTCGTACATTTTGTAAGGCTGAGACAAGCATTATCGACAAAATCAAAAAAGGAGCTCTGCGCTGGCTCGGACGTGTAGAACAAATGAACAGAGAAAGAACGGCTAAGAATATTTACAATGCGAATGTTGATGGATGCAGAAATAGAGGTCGACCGAGAAAGACATGGCATGACCAAATCCAACAAATACTTAAAGATGGACATGTCGAAAGTCTGAATAATCGGCGCGCGTGCATGAGAAGATGTATGAATGTAGAAGAAGTGAGATCTGTATGCAAAGATAGAGTGATGTGGCGTTCTATCCTCTCTGCCTACCCTTACGGAGAAACGGCGTGATGGTTTGTTGTTGTTGTTATATTATCTTGTGCTTGGAGCAGACCAAATAATCATTAATAATATCAATAGAATTTATGTAATAACATTATATTATTGTAATTTTTCAATTGTCTTTTGTAAGTACAGTAGAACTTCAATTTCCGAACATCAATTATCCGAATCGCTTTCAGAATTTCAGAAAAAAAAAATATACGGAAACGTACTGCGATTCGCAAAATAATGATTCTGTCGACGCACGCTATGTATATGTCTTTCCCTCCGCGAACTGTCCTTCCTTCCTCCACTGTCCGTGATGATGACAGTCAAAAAGCTTACTTTGACTGAGATGTTCGGCAAGCATTGAATTTCTTTTACCAGGGTTCGCGACGTGGACGCTAAAGCTAGGGTTTCCTAGGACAGCGGTGCCCGTATTTTAACGGCCGTAGTGAACGGTGATGCAGTGGACAGCCGTCGTAAAGGTGATTAGAGAGTGGTTTCCTAGGAAAACGGTGTTAAATGGTGTTAATAACAACGTTTTCCCAGAAAACCACACTCTAGTCACCTTTACGACGGCTGTCCACTGCATCACCGTTCACTACGGCCGTTAAAATACGGGCACCGCTGTCCTAGGAAACCCTAGCTTAACGAGTCAGACCAGTCAGTAGTGTTGCCGGTGGAATGCAACTGGGCGTTCGCAGCATTTAAAAGAATCACACCCTCCAGCAAGATGAGACTCATGCGACCCTACTGGCAGTTTAAACCCCAAGAAATATTTATTTATTTACTTAACTTTTTGTACATAATATTATTTGTACATTGGCGGGATTATTGCCAAATGGCAATTTCTTTTAACCAACCAAAAAATAACGGTTTTATTTTTATAATCAGGTTACAGAACATATTCAATAGAAAATAATTGTTAAAAAGCTAAAGAAATATAAAAATAGAAATAAACTTTTTTGTTCATAAATTACCTTTAATCAAAACTATTACTCAATGGGAAAAAGGAAAAAGGAGGAAAGAGGAAAGGAGAAGAGATTGAGGAAAAGAAAGGAGATGTTTTCAGACGTGATTTAATCAGAGACACTGTAGTAACATCTTTGATGGTGGATTGAAGATGATTCCACAGTCGAGCCGCATGGACACTATATGAGTTAGAGAAGAAAGAGGAATTGTGGATGGGTATTAAGAGAGTGCTTTGAGAATTAGAACGAAGAGGTTTACCATGAACTGATAAGCGTTGATTTTTTTCACGCAGGTATATAGGAGCGTTAGGACCATAGTCCTTCATAATAGTATATTGAACAGAAGTGAGAGGGATTAATGGTCTCTTCGCTGTCTAATTTTGAGCCATTTCAGTGGCCTACGAAAGTCAGAAATGTGGTCATATTTCCTCAGGCCAAAAATGTACCTTTTGCATGTATTCTGAAGTCGTTCTATTTACGAATATCTCTGCAGTAATAATTTTGGAATGCCTTTTTGATCAAATAAATTATTCACGTGACCAATTTGAATGTTTTTCTGAGCCACGAAGTTTGGGAATGTCTGCTCCAGATAGTCCGTTGGATTCTGAGATCTCTCGGACAAGACACCCAATGCCAGCGTCTTTATTACCTCGCTAGTGCGAATTGTGAGACACCGTTTTCCTAACAAAAGCCATTATTATATTTGGCCCGAATCGTGCGTACGGTCAACTCTTTCTTTCCTGCTTTTAACACAAAGAGGAAGCGAAAAAGCGGCATTCAAATAAATTTTGTTTATGGTATTTATTTACTGTGCAAACCATCACGCTGTTTCCCCGTAGGGGTAGCCAGAGAGGATAGAACATCACATCCCTCTATCTTTGCATACAGATCTCGCCTTTGACACGTCCATCTTTAAGTATTTGTTGGATTTGGTCATGCCATGTATTTCTCGGTCTTGCTCTATTTCTACATCCATCAACATTCGCATTGTAAATATTCTTAGGCGTTCTTTCGCTGTCCATTCGTTCCACATACCCAAACCAGCGCAGAGCTTCTTCCTTGATTTTGTCGATAATGCTTGTCTCAGCCTTAGGTAATGTACGAATCTCAACATTTGTGCGTCTGTCGTATATAGTTTTACCACACGTTCGCCTGAGAGATCGCATTTCAACAGCATTCAGCCTACTTTCATCCCTGTTTTTCCAAGCCCATACTTTGCTCCCATACATCAGGGTCGGGACCAGGACTCCATTGTGAACTGCTAATTTTGCGTCTTGCGACAAACGTATATTTTCCAAGGTTGATTTAAGTGCACCGTTTACTCTGTTCCCGGCACTCCCCCTCCTTTCAATATCTATTTAGTCATTCCATCCCTAGTAAACATACTTCCCAGATACACAAATTCCTCTACCTGTTTTAGTATAACTCCACTCACAGTGATTTCACATTTAGTCATACTTTAATTTCTTTCAAAAACCATCACATTAAATTTATCGACATTATCAGCAAATCGCTTCCCTTGCATACACATCGTAGACCTTTGTTACCAAGAATTATTGTGTATGCAGTTAATTAGTGGATTTCTTTATTAAAAATTGGTAAGGTATTTATTTTATTTTATAAGGTAATTTAGCAAAGATACATACTAGAAAACATACAGTTTGAAGTAATTCGTCGATATAATTTCACATGCATATTTATTTATACTTTTACATTGTTTGTATTCTTTTTTTATACAGAATAATGTTCCCTCACTGGGGTGTCCCGTGCCGAGGGAAACATTTTATTAAATGTGAAACATGCCTAAGATTAGCTATTTAACAAAGTTAACATAATAATAACAATAAAAAAACGTAATTAATCCAATTAACCTAATTATAATTAACATAATAAACAATAAAAAACAAAAATATTCATAAAAAACATTACCAATTTTTACAGACCAATTTCAAAAATTTCATAAACAGTGCATACATTTTACCCATTTGGCTTGATCCACTCATCGATCCGTGCGCAACCCACCTCCACTATCCATTTCTTAATAGCAATTTTATATTGTGAGAACTTACTAATGTCCTTATGGATAATGGAAGTAGATTGTACACTTTAACCGAGTAGTAGGCCAACCCTCTTTGAACGAAGGTTGTATTATTAGTTTTTAATTTTTGCAGCATCAGGGTGGAGTATCTAGTAACTCTAGTATTTGTAACGGATTAATTATAAATCATACACGGTGTTTTTAACCATACAGTGTATTGATTTTTAGTGTATTGATTCGGAACCTTCCATGTGTGAGTCAAGCGTCTTGACCACTACACCACGGAGGCCGCTTTTGTAGTAATACATAAAAAGTAAAACTTAATAGGCTTTTATTCGCTGAAATCAGTATTCAAAGATACTGAGGGGAAAAATAATATAAGTCCTCACACATATGTTTATAAGAAATGTGGATTTTCAAACATTGGCAGAATAGGGAATGTAAGACAGTGTGTTAAGGGGCTACTTAAACCAGCCAATGACAGTTCATAAGTTCTGTCAATGCCTAGATTTCAATATTACCTTTCTGTTCCGTTTTCCCTCTGTTGCAACAAATTTACATATGAATATCCCCTAGGGAGGAAATCCAGCCAGTCTGCAAGCATTTGGACATACTGAAAACATTCAATTAAATATCCCAACTAGAAACCTCAGACAAAACTTACTTTTTCATACCGATAACCATAGAACTAACTATGGTTTTCATTCCCCTATGCCCACAATTCTCAGGTCTGCCAACAAACACACCAGTCTTGATTTCTTTGATAGCAAGTTGTCTTCTTTCAAACGATCTCTGAATCAAATTCAATTAAAAACACCTCTCTCCCGCTTCCACTCCCACCAAGTCTACTGTATACCATTGTGGCTTTCTACTTTCCTTTTTAATAATTTTCTATGTATTAATATGTCCTTAAAAAGGCCGTATATATACAATTCCTCTTTCTTCTCTAACTCATATAGTGTCCATGCGGCTCGACTATGGAATCATCTCCCACCCACCATAAAAAGATGTTACTACATTATCTCTGTTTAAATCACGTCTGAAAAAACATCTCCTTTCTCTTCCTTAATCTCTCCTCCTTTCCTTTTTCCTCTTTCCTCTTTTTTCCTTTTTCCCATTGAGTAATAGTTTTGATTTAAGGTAATTTATAAACAAATACGTTTATTTCTATTTTGATATACTTTGAGCTTTTTAATCTTTTTTTTTCTTTTGAATATGTTCTGTAACTTGAATTATAAAAATAAAACTTTTATTTTATTGGTTGGTTGGAAGAAATTGCCATTTGGCAATAAGCCCGCCAATGTACAAATAACATTATGCACTAAAAGTTTAAAAAAAAATTCAAAAATTTAAAAAATATGTAAATAGAAGAAAAGAAGAAATATGGATGTTCAAACATAGGCAGAATGGTAAATGTTACACAGTGTGTAAAGTGGCTACTTAAACCAGCCAATGACAGGTCATAAGCCCTGTAAATGCCTTGATTTCCATTTTCCCTAATTTAAGGTATTCTCCATCCCTGTTGTAATTTGTTAATCTTAATGACTCCCGAGGGGGTGAAATCCAGTCTTTTGTCTACGAACATTTGGACAAACTCAAATATTGTAATATAAATAAATATTGAAATATGCTCAATAACATAGTGAATGTGGACAAATTTGTTCAAAATGAAATAAAACAAATATAAAATAGATACAAATTATTTATTTTATTAAAAATATACAAATTATTATGTACATGAGTAATTACATAATTCTGTACCTTAAAGAAAAAACCATGGGAGTACATTGAACGAAATGTTACAGAAATAAAATTTCGTGATTGTCTGATTTTTAAAAACATCATGACTTTTAAACCAAATGAAATAATGTTTTGATACTAATCGCATATATTAAAATAGTGTATCTAGAACTGGTGAGGTTTTTTGTAAAAAAACAAAGTGGATTTTTTTTGTGGACTTAAAGAACCATTTTTACAACGAAAGTTGTATTTATTGCGAAACAGCTTATTGCGATAATGTCTGCATTTTTAACTTCAAAACGGCAAAAAGTGGATTCCCGTGTTTTATCCTCTCAGGAACAGATACATTTTTTAAACTGATATTTAACCACAAAATCAATAAAAGGAGTTATATTATTTTGATTAACTAATTACATTTAAGTTTGATATAACCTTAATATTTTCTTGTTCCCAGAAGCAAGATAATATTTAGGTTACATTAAATATAATAAATTATACAATATCATAAAAATAACATAAAATATATGCAAGCGTAGATTCGTACATATTTTGTATTTTTATTTATGTTTTAACGTTTATATTTCCTCGATTATAAGACGCACCATATTTTTTTGGTATAAAAAAACATTATCTGTATGCAAGAGATGACAGTATCTCCAAAAACCCAATTTTACAGACGAAAAAAAAAATATTTATTTATTGGGCATTGGCCCAAAGGGCTTTTACATATACAGAGGTTATAAACAATTAAAAAATACAATTTTTAAAAAAAACAAATGAAAATACCAGAAACTATATTTTTTTTAAAAATAAATTGTCGCTTGAAATTTTATTAAGTTTTTGGCATCTTTTAATGAGAGGCTGTAATACTTTACTAACTTGTTTTCAATTATAAATATGAATTGTAATGTATTCTTGAATATAAATTCTAATATATTAAATTAAAAACTATTGATATATTATTATCGTCATACCCTTTCCGCACCTAATGGTGCATAGGGCACTGCATCGGTACACCAATCGCAGTGTATCGTTATAATCTTTATTTTGTTACATGACGGTAGGATGATAAGTTTTACGCTTCAGGTACCAGTCCAGGGACTAAGAAATATTGCAGTATAAAAACACATTTTTTTAAATAAATGTTTCATGTCAACCGTGTCGGGAATCGAACCCGAGACCTCTTGCATGGTAGGCAAATGCGCTGAACACTACACCACGAGGCCGACTAAAATTATTAAAAAATCGTTGCGCTGATAATACGATACATAAAAATTATTTTTAAAAATTGGCTCAATTAAATAGTATATACAAATAAAAAATATTTTTTAAAAGCCGACTTTCTCATTCCCTTTTTTGATATGTGTTTTGTTTTTTATTTATGATAAATGCAGCTGTTATTTATCCGAATAACATTTTTAAAGGAAACAAAATGAAAGCCGTGGTCAAATACGTATTCACCAAATTTTTCTGACATCATATAGGCTTTTAGAGTAAGAATTTTTTCTTTATCACTTTTCAACGAGTTTTTGTCTGGGTCTTCCTTAAAAATATTCGCTTCGCCTTTGTCAAATTTGCGTCCTTCAGCTTTTTTATTATGCTAACATATTTATTATAAGCAAAAGCTTTTATTTTCAATGAACCATCATAATTACCTGGGAGCTTTTTGTTGGAAACATGTGACATTCTGTCACCCACTCGACAATAGTCGATTGGGCATCTCGATTGCTTTGTCATAATGCTATTTTTAAAAACCCTCCGACAATTCAATTACAAAGACGAACGAGAAAGTGGCAACATTAACAAATCCGTATTTATCGATGGCTCTCCTGCCACACGTAAACTTTTATTGTTTGTTGTCAGACTTCTTCTATGGAATATTTTGTGTATGGAATATTATGAAAAAAATAAAAGAAAATGTTTTACTGAGAAACTAAAACATTTATCAACGATATTTTGAGTTTGTCCAAATTTTTGTAGACAAGGACTGGACTTCAGGCGTTGCCTAGTATGTAGGTGAAATAATTCAATTAGATGAATCTCACCCGCATAAATAAAGATTTCAGCTCTTTAACTTCACAAACATCAACAGACGAAAGAATTGAAGGAATATAGATGTTCAAATATAGGCAGAATGGTGAATGTTACACAGTGTGCAAAGTGGCCACTTAAACCAGCCATTGACAGGTCATAAGCCCTGTAGATGCCTGGATATTACCTTCTCTTAAATGTTCTTCATCTCTGTTGTAATATGTTAATAAAACATTTATAATTATTATTTGCCTTTGACTTAACACACATCTACATGTTATTAGAAATACTTCATATTCATTTAATGAATTTTTAAAAATATATTGTACAATATATATCTCGAATACATATTTTGGCATCGACGAGCGATAAAATAATTTTAAAATCATGTTTCTAGTGAAACTTTATTTGATAATGGATTAAAAATAAGTAGTTATATTTATTGCACATGTGTTGATACGCCATCATCATAACATTGGTCAGTGTTGCAAATTTAAAGTTAAAATATAACATAAATACCTACGTGTCATGCAAACATGAATGCCGAGCGTTTTACCCGAAGGAATTTTGACCGTTGAAGTAACGATGTCGCATTCGATTGTCAATGTCGAGTGCTTTGTGGCGCTCGAGATAAAGTCGATTGGTTTTCAATCGACTGCATTCGTATGGGTGGTCGAAGAATGCTGTCACTCGTCGAATTACGCAAGTCGCATACGATTCTAAAGACGAACGATTCCAGCATAAGCACCCTGCAACTTTTTGTCGACATTTAAAATAGTAACAAAGAAAAAAAAACAATATTTCAAGGAAGTGTCATATTTTTTTTTATTTTTAATTAAAGTAATAAAGGTCTATGAAATACTGTCTTGTAAAAAAATAATTTTTTGCTACTTTTCAGTAGCATTAAAAATATTTTTCAATTTGTAATTTTGAATTCCCGCAAACACGGTCATTGCATTGGTCACGCCCGCAATACGTTACGATTCATGTTAATTTTCAACTTTGTTCCAAACCATTCAAATTTTTATAGAACATCGTCACGAATTTCGACGTCACAACTATCAATGCCAAACATGTCGCGTTTTTCTAGTGACTTTCTTTCGAATTTCTTTTTAAAAGTTATATATGAAAACATTTCTCCACATAATCTAATTAAAATATTTTTATTGATATTCGTAGTGTGTGATATTTTCCTATAACGGCGATCGCAAGACGATTATAAGACGCACTTCGAATTCACAGACTCCAAAATCGAAAAAAAACCTGTGTCATTTAATCGAGGGAATACGTTAAATAGGTGTACAACTCGTTAGATATAAAATAATTAAAAATTGTTTTACAAAAACTAAGTAAAAACAGGCAAGGGACATTTGTTTTAATTTTGGGTATTTTTATATGAATGTTTTTTATTTAAAAATGTTGAAACACGGTTCGTAAATTTAACCATTGGAAATCACAATGATCGAAATGAGTAAAAAGACACAATGGAATTTTCCTTTTTTTAAATTAAAAGCGTTTCGCAACTTAAAAATATTACTAACCATTTTTTGTAAAGAAATATTTGCGTTTTTATGATTTATAGTACACAAACATTTCTATTTTGGGTGGCATTTTCAACGAGTTGTAAATAACTCAATGTTAGAAAACGGGAATCAAGTTATGATAGTGGGGTTCGAATCTCGGACCTCTGATGCGTGAGTTTGTGATACTAGCCACGAAACCACAATCATGCTTCCTTTATTTTTTATGCAATGGCTGTAATATTCGTAAATATTTGACGCGTTATCCATTCGGGACGCTTCGGAATCACTCGGGCGCTCGTTTTTTATTTAAACTGATTGATTTCGTGACGACACAAAATCGCCACTGAGTTGCGCCTGCTGACGTCACTCAATCGAAATATTTTTGTTTTGTTCACTTTCACATTTAGTATCACAACAGGCCACGCCATAAATGTATTTTACAAAATTTGGTATGTTTCGGTTATTCCTGAGGTGAATAATGCATCAGGATCTTCATTCGACATATCTACTATTAATGAAGTCACTTCTTTTTTCAATAATTTCGAAATAGTTCTAAAATCGATCGAAATGAACCGTTCATTCGAATCAATCAAATACTTCCAATCACTTTACTTATTTATGTTACTTTTCTTAACTATCACCTGAACTCAGTTATATAATTATAATAAAATAGATACGGTTATTTTATTGCCTTCCATGTGTTCATTCTCTAACGGACCTTCGTCGTGATAAGACGTGTCGTTACGCAGATAAATGCGTATAATAAGAAAATATGAGTTACTTAATAAAGAACAGATATATTCATTTCATTGGTAAATAAAATCCCAATTATTAAACAAGTTGAAAATATGTAATATTTTTAAATTACGTTTTTTTACAATTTTAACTCTTAAAAGACTGTGGTAAATAATCGCTTTGCGCGCGGTGATGTAACATCGTGTTACCACTAGTAAAAGACGGAATATTCTAAAGTTCAGACATTTGAAAAAAAATATGAAGACATACAGTTTGATAATTCCTTTTCCATAATTTATGCTAAAAAACATATAATTTATGCTTTAGCCAATTAAATTAAAACCACTAAAACGCTGTTCATGTTACGCGCGTGCGTCCCCCAATACTGTCATCAACCGACTAAAGACTGAATCTGTTTTAGACAACACCCGCCGCAAAATAGCGTCTCTGTCTTCCTTGTTATGACTTCTATCTTCGTGTTCTCTCTTGTATAAGGTGTCTGTTGCTGAATTAGTGGACATTCATTCTTCGCGTAGCAAGAATAAATATTTTTTGTATTAACATTTTGCACAGTCATACAAATTTCACTTTCCAAATCGGGTGTGAAAATGACCAATTGAAGATTACAAAAAATACGAATTCATCATTTTTTTTTAATAAGAGATATATCAATCAAGTCTTGTGTCCTATGTCGACTAGTGTGACATCACAGCCACACAAGAGTTAAAGAAGGTACTAGAAATAAAGCGCCAAACCGGAGTCGTGATATCACTAATCGTGCAGCAAAATTAAAATGGCAGTGGGCAGGACACTTGACGAGGCAAACTGATTGGCAGGTGACCCAGAATAATAAAATGTTGGAAAGCCACCAAAAAGATGGGTCAATGACATTGCCTCGATAGCCAGTAAAACATGTATGATAAAAACGGGTGATAGGAAGAAATGGAGACGTTTGAAAGAGGCGTTTATCCAGCAGTGAAGAAAACAGGGCTGAATAAGATGACATGAATAATATGCTGACAGTGCGTCGTTGTAATGGTAACGCTTCACTTCATTCCATGTCCGCTCCATAGTTGGAGCATATGGTGTCCACAAAAAACCTTCAGGTATCTATCACTTTATTCTTCCAAGTCAGGTTCGCGTCCCGCAGTTCTGATATAAACTGCCAACAAAGCCAGCAGTGGACGTCCAGGACGTCGAGAACTTAATGCCTTATAAAGTAGGCAAGCGTGGTTAAGGCTCTCAGGAGGCATTCGCAGTACATGGCCAAGCCAACCGTATCGTCTTCGCTTGATAACAGTTGTCACTGGAGTGTGCTGCATCCGATTATTATATTACTTCATTCCGCACAAAGTCAAACCACCGCACACCCAAGACTTTTCTGAGACACCTATTCTTAAAACTCAGTATTTTGCTGTTTTGGGTCATAGTGAGGTACCACGATTCGCATCCGTAGTAGAGAATAGTTATTAAGCAGGCGTTATATAGATGGCATTTGGTTTTCACTGAGTAAATATCTGATCTTCAGACAGCCTTCATATTGTTGAATGTGACGCCTGCTATTCTTAGCCGCAATCCCAGTTCTTTTTGAAAGCTGCCATTTTCCTCAACATATACTCCCAGGTATTTGAAACTCTCGACCCTTTCGATGATTTGGTTTGACAGAGTCGGAGAATTTTGGGCATCAAAGCATGAAGTGTTACACAGTACATGAGTTTTTGCAATATTAATTTTTAAGCCAATGCATGTGGAGTACCTATTTAGGGTATCTACAGTGGCCTGAAGACCTGTGACTGAATCGTCAATTGTAACCGCATCATCGGCATATTTGAAGCAGAGTTTTTGAGAGGAGATGAGTATTCCTCGATCTAGTGAAATTTACTTCATTAGGGTGAAGTCCATGAGGATTATAAAGAGGAACGGTGCAAGAACGCAACCTTGACGAACTCCAGTGGTGACCTTAAACCAATCGGTGACATTTGGCATTCGCTACTTGAGGGAGTGCTTTGATAAGTTCGCATTGATAAGTTTTGTAATGGTAACGAGTTACTCAAAAATACAAACTAAAGAAAAAACCAGAACAAAACTACATTGATTGTTATTATGTCATTAAATGAAGTCAGAAAGTTTTGCCTGTATGCCTTAACAGTAAACTTGCCACTAATACAACAGTACTAGCGGCAAACTTTAGCTTTAGGCTATCTTTATGTATTGTATTAAAAACAACTGGTATTTAATTTATCTAATACTAAATTATATTAATTTGCTTAATAGCTAAATGCGTTTGTGAATTTCGTTATCGCTGCAAGAGCTAGACTGATGATGTTGTAGCTAATTTTTCTGGCGATGGGCGAGTTGGCAACGAGCAGTCTCCACAAGCCGTAGAATATCAAGGTTTTTGTGGCGTAGTGAAGCAGGAACATTCTAGAAAAAAAAACAAATGAGTCCTGTAATTCCAAATGTTGATAGCTTAAAAAAAAGTTATTGACGACAGACAAGCCTTTCACTGTAAGTTCACTGAATTGAAGTAGTTGATTGAATAAGCAAAGGTTTTACACATTTAACGTGCATCACATTTACATCAATCACCTTTTTATCATTCTATCTTACCTTCTCATGTGCTGTTTGGCTGTTGGGATATCTTCATCTTTCTCCTTGAGAATGTATCTTCTGATGCCCATGACGTAATGCTGAAGGTACGGCTTCCACTGGATGCATTTGACGTCCACATCAAACATTTTCCTATCTGATTCCGTGAGTTTGGACCTCAGGAAGGCCACATTTTTATTCATGAATTTCCATTCGTGAGTTGTAAAGTACTCAAGGGCTTGGGTCGACTTTATTACTTTGTCTTGAATGCGGACCATACTGAGTCTAAAAAAAAAACATATTAACGCTTCAAATACTTCTAAAACAAGATGCTGGGTACGATTTATGACAAGAAAGAAAACATTTAGAACCAGCCAACACTCCTTTGAACCATTCTCCTAAAAACTAACAAAAAAATGTGTGTCAGTTATTAAATGTTTTTTCAGTAATCTGATCGCAATTTTGGCATTACTTAAACATATTAATAAAATCAAACTTGTATAATAAATTCACCAGTAGGTAGTCATTTTTATTATTAATTAGCATTGCACATAAAACTATCCGCTTTAAAATAGATTCCACCTATGTAGTTAGATAGACGATACACAATCCCGAAAATTCTATTATCACAAAAATGTAATAGATTATAGGAATTGTTATGTTTAAAATCCATTTTTTCTTACTCACTTTTGCTTACTGCCAGAAAGACGAGACGAGAAGTCAATTATATAGGCTGGAAAAACCTGGAACAGGCCAACGCAGACCCAATGCAAGAATCTAAAAACAAGAAAAAACATTACTGATTTGTACTAAAATAATGTGGTGTATAAATGTACCACCAGAATTAAGGTATTTTTTATATATGTTTATTTATAAATAAAAAAAATAATTTTAAAAAAACCTATTTAGTAAAACATAAAATCAAATGTGTTCTCAGTTAGTGTTTTTTTACAAATATAATTTTTATTTTTTATAAAATAACCATGTACGCTGTTTGATCGATCCATAAAATTATATTTACTACTCGTAGAAAAAATTATAAGTTTGTTACAAAATAATAAATGTGTTGTCATGTTTTCAATTGATCCAAAAATACAATGATGATTTGAAATGTGTCTATCTTATCAGTTATAAGGCGGAATAATGGAGGACCCAAAGGTAATCCTTGCGATACACCAGATGAAATCGTTGCTATAATTTCAGATCTAATATCCATCTACCTGTTTGATTTAAATGTGCCTCCAGGGTACCAGAGCACTGCATCATACGGGTTGGTTACAATCTGATGATGTCCCCACGACTCCAGCTGTCCCCAGAACACAGGATTTGATTCTCCGGTGGTTATATTGTAAACCCTTATAGGCGCATTCCTAAAAGAGAAAAAACTTACGAATAATTATACCTCATATGTGTAGGGAAATTTATTATATATTTTACTGGGCGGTGGTGATAGGGGCCATTGATAGCTGTAAATATAAATTTCTAAGTAACGCGAATCTTTTATAAACAAAGAATATACGAGTACAACACATTTTTTAACTCTTAAAAGACTATAGTAAATAATTCCTTTGCGCGCGGTGATGTAACATCATGTAACCACTAGTAAAATATGGAGTATTCTAAAGCTCAGATATTTGAAAAAAACATGGAGACTGTTAAATAATTATTTTTCGATAATTGATGTAAAGAAGCGATAATTGATGTAATAATTTAGCCCTGTAACAGCGAAATAAATCGTAAATACGCCGCTCATATTACGCGCGTGCGTTCCCCATCATTGTCATCAACCGACTGAAGACTGAATCTGTTATACACAACACTCGCCACAGAAGAGCGTCTCTGTCTTTTTTGATATGAGTTCTATCTTTGTGCTCTCTCTCTTATACAGATTTGTTGCAGGATTAGCGGACATTCATTCTTCGCGTAGCTAGGATAAATATTTTTTGTACAATATTTATTTGTCAAGGTTGATGTAAATACACCGTTCACTCTATTCCCTGCATGAACCCTCCTTTAAATATTTTCTTTGGTAATTCCATCCCTAGTAAACACGCTTCCCAGATACATAAATTCCTCCACCTGTTTCATTATAGCCTCATTCACAGGGATCTCACATTAAGTCATAATTTCATTATCTCGTACCTCTACATGAGTATAATCTTAGAGTATATTTTTTTTATTATTTTTTTTTTTTTATTAAATTGAAAACATATTATACATAATTATATACAATATTCCCAAGGAGTTTTTTATATATTTACTCTAAGATTATAATAGTTATCCGCGGCTCTACCCCACTTCATTTCTCTTATGTATGCTATGGACCAACAATTTGCAACTTCTATGTTGCAAATTTTGATCTAAGGGATGGGTGTATAACTATGCTATTTTGTAGAATATCAATTTTTACGTTTCAGATGGATATCTCCGTCTTCCATCTCAGTTTCCGGTTTTTTAAGGGGTTTGGTTACTCTCTTTTTACTTTTCTTTCTGGATTTTATTATTTCATTGTTGTAATAGTTCTCGTTTGTTTAGAATCCTTATCCGGAACTCTGCCATGTGTGAATTTCAGCTTGAGGAGGAAGATTTAAATCATATTTTCTTTGTATGCTTGTTATAAATGATTGTTATCCTGAGTTCCTATCTGACCTCTCCAAAATCAGCGTCCCATTCCCTACAAATATTTTCACTCTTTTGTCCCCACCCAATAAACATATATTAAAATTTTTATTCAAATATGTAGCTATAAATGGTATTAAGTTGTAAATAAGTTATATATTATGTAAAGTGTATGTAATATTAAATACTTATACACTTACTTGTATGTATAGTACTAACACATGTGCAAATAATTAAATAAGTATATATCAAGCTTGACACTGGCTAGAACACCCCAGTGAAAAAAAACAATAAAAAACTAAGAAGATTTTATTATTTTATTTTGAATCTGGAAATAGGACACACAAAAATATATTCTTGTGTGCGCTGTAATAAAAACAGAGTACATGTATTTAATTTATAAGTAATTCTATATTTTTATTTTATTATAGTTGATTTTTATGCGTTTTCATACATTTTTGGCTAGTATTATTTATTTATTTTACAGAAACAAACAGTCGACAATGATATAATAACATGAAAAAAATACGGTTTAAAGACAGACCAGCCAAGTTTCTAAACAAAAATTATACGTAAATTGTGGTACAACAAAAGGGTGTGTGTATTTGTATGAGAGTAAGTGTATAGGTGTGTTTGTGTGTATGTGGGAGTAAGCGTTCAAGTGTGTGTAAGCGTGAGCATTATTAAATAGAAAGTGGGATCGTATCACAGCCAGAAGTAATCAGTTTTAATTTGTTTAGGAATTAATTAAGACTGTTTTACCTCCCGGCTTCCAGAACCATTTGCCTCTGGTTATGCCGATAGGAAGAGCAGTCAGGCAACTGAACATAATCACTTTGGAGATCGACATCTTTCACATCAGCGAAACTATGTTTAGGAGGCAAAGACTCTTGCTATTGGAGAGTATTATACCTTCATAATAAAAAGCATTGCTCAAGGGTTCCTGGTCTGATATGTTGGCCAAATTGAAGGTCTTAAGTATATGGTTTTATCTGCCGTGTTAATTTAGCCAATTTCAAATAAAACGAAATAAAAAAATGGCATTGGAAAAAAAACTTGCAACGAAATGATGAAAGCTGAGTGAACGCGGTCAAAATGCGATCTCTTAGACGAATTTGTGGAAAGTCGATGTATGACAGGGTTACAAATTATGAAATCAGGCGAGAGTGTTAAATCTGAGTTAGGTATAATTGATAAGATTAAAAAACGGTATCTAAGATGGTTTGGTCATGTAGAAAGAGTTGATGACAAAAGAATGGTAAAACAAGTATATAAGGGGAAAATTAACGCGCAACGTGAGACGTGGCATGATCAGATAAACCAAAATCTTAAGTCTGGTCATGTCAAAAGCAGGCAGAACCGAAGGGCATATATGACAAGATGTAGTAATGTGGAAGAAACTAGAAACGTATGCCAGGATAGTCGTGTGTGGCGGTCCATTATCTCTGGTAGTAGTAGTTTTGTAATTTTAGTCTGTAGAATGATTTAAAATGAGTAAAATCTTCCTCTTACTTTTCCTTGGCAGTGTACCAAGCAGCCGCTATCAGGACATTGATACAAATGTCCACAGGGATGATGTCGGCTCGCATGTCCCTGCGGCACATAAAGGAGCGGAGGATGCCCTTACCAGCGCCCGCCAGGACTCCCGAAGGGCCGTTGAGGTTGTCCACCCAGCCGGGGAACGGCGTCACAAGAGATGCTGAAACTGAAATTATACATGAGTTATCGCGACCGCTAGACTAGAGAAAAGTCGACAAAGGGTTATATGCAAATATTAAATAACTTTTCTTGAAATTTTTGACCACAAATTTATTGCTTTAATATTACGAGTAGTATTTTTTTATATATATTAGTTGGAAGAAATTATTTCCATTAGGCAATATACTCAGATATATTGAGAGAATTCAGAATAAGTTTCTTAAATGTATTAATTTTAAGATGGGTTTTTCTAGAAAACAATTAAATTATAACAAAATTCTAGACTCTCTTAAATTAACTAAATTGCAAGAACGACTTTATATAAAATAGTAAAACCAACTTTTGATACCCCTGATCTACTGAAGTTGATTTCATTCTATGTACCACCTAGGTTAAGCAGAACTTCGACAATATTTTACTGTCAAAATTGTCGAACGGTAGCTCAATATAACTCACCTATTGTTAGATTACAGAATACCGGGAATGAATATGCATCATATTTGGATATATTTAGTGTATCTCTGCCTAACTTAAAAAATAAAGTGACCAACATATTTTTATCAAAAAGAGCTAATCATCTTCAGAAGATTGGGTTGGAATAGTTATAATTTGATTGAGTAATGTATTTTGTTATTGTATAATTTCTTTAAAATATATATGTATTTCAAGTAGTTAATAATGTGTACAGTACGAGTATATTAATATTTCATACTCGATTTTTTTATATTTTTATTTTTAAGCATTCTTTATACCACGTATATGTAAATGGCAGAAATGCCGTATATGAATAAATAAATTAATACCCGACAACGTAGAAATAGAACGTTTAAAATAACAGACAAATAAATTATCTTAACAGAATAATATTTTTTTGCTGTTTCAAGTCCGGGCGGATTTTTTCGGGAGCGAGAAAGCTCCTGGTAAAAACGATATGCGCCTGAGTTTATCACTTTTGCTGTATGTATTGCCTGAGATTTATTTACCAGGCGTAAACACGAGATGGATATTAATTTTAATACTAATAACTAAATCGTCACAATAAAGGACGGTAGAGGTCACGAACTATAGAGGACAACCCCTTGAGAGTAGTTTGTAAAAAATATATAAACAATACATATTTATTTATTTATTTTGTTCATTAACGCCTAAAAGGCATTTACAAAAAACAGAAATGAAATACATGCTAACATACTAAATAATAAACAGAATATACAAAAAAAAAAGTGAAATTAGTTAAAAAGGATATGATAAAAAGTTTTACAAAGTAAAAAAAAAATAAAAAAATATAACAACGGTATGCAATAAAAAACAGTAAGCATATAAACAAAAAATGCAAAGATATAAGCTTATGACATAAATTCTGTCAAGCAAACAATAAATAAAGTGTTGCGGTAAGCAAGAAAGACATTTTTAAGTTAAATTAATAAACAAGCAAGCATATATTTTCACGAAAAAATAAGAAATAAAAATATGTATCTATGAAATGCGCATTTGCCAATACTACAATGCAATTTGATATAATAGTAAAAAATAAAAAAAAAACAAGTATAAGGTAATAAAAATAAACAAGTAAGTATTTTTTTAATTTATGAAATTGAATTGTCAATAATAGTTTGACGAGCAGCTACAAATAAACTTGATAATATCAAGTTTATTTGTAGCTGTGTCCACAATGTGGACTTATAAGATGGTATAGAATTGGACAGAATGTCTGCAGCCGTTCCATAAGTGTTACCTAACCTATGCAGTCTCGGTATCAATGAATTGTTTTGTTGGTTGGAAGAAGTACTGAAGCAATGAAACAATAAAGTACTCATAGTGTTGACAGCAGGTACTCTAAAATTAATCAATTCAAGTATTTTTCGTGCGTCAAAAAGAGAGTTTACAATTTTATACAGTACAATGAGATCAATAATAGTTCTTCTTAATTATTATTACATTAATCTTCTTCTTATTACCAAATGCTGGGCTTCGTTTTAAGAATTTCCAAACCTTTTAAAAAACCAAATACTTTAAAAACTTTATACAACACTTTTGTACGCAGTAATTTGGAGTTTGCATTCGTTTTGTGGAGCCCACAATACATAAAAAACATAAAAAGGATTGAAAATGTGTAACGAAATTTTTTAAAATACCTAGATTGTAAAAACAATAAAACGCTTTGTAGTTACAGCCAATCTGCCAAACAAAACGGATTTTTACCCTTGAAAATAGACGCACTAATCTAAGTTATGCTATTTACATAAATTATTAAATAATAAAGTAGACATTTTTAACCTACTCTCCAAAATTAATCTTAATGGCCCCTTTCGCGTGACAAGAAATAAATATTAATTCCATCTGCCAGTCTGTAGTACTAACTATGCACAACACTCTTTCCTCTATCGTTTTTGCTCTAACTATAATGTTTTTTTTTTCATCTATTGATATATTTTACATTCCCATTAATTTATTTAAAAATATATTAAGACACATTATTTCTGGCTGCGATACCATCCCACTTACTATTTAATGATGCTCACACTTACACACACCTGAACACTAACTCCTACCCTAATACACATAAACACACATCTACACTTACTCTCATACAAATACACATAAACACTCCCTTTTGTTGTAACACAATTTAATAATATGTATGATTCTTATTTAGAAACTTCGCTGGTCTGTCTGTCTATTTTTTTAAAAATGTTATTATATCATTGTCGACTGTTTGTTTCTTTAAAATAAATAAATACATATAGCCAGTTAAAGGACCTGAATTATTATATTTAATCGGGTTGTGCTCCTGTGGCTAGTGTCTCGGACTCTTGGACCAAAAGTCCGTGGTTCGAATCCTACTCTACCCCAACTTGATTCCCATTGTCTGATAGTGAGTTATTTACAACTCGTTGAAAATGGGCCTCAAAATTAAATATTTGGGTAAGGTATAAGAACGCAAACATTTACTGATTTGGACATGTAGAGCGAATGGACTGCGAAAGAACGGCTAAGTCTATTTACAATGCAAATATTGATGGATGCAGAAATAGAGGAAAATACAACAAATACTTGAAGATGGACAAAAGTCGGAATAATCGGCGCGCGTGCATGAGAAGATGTATGAATGTAGTGGAAGCGAGATCTGTTTGCAAAGATATAGTGATGTGACGTTCTATCCTCTCTGCCCACTCTTACGGGAAACGACGTGACGGTTTGTTGTTGTTGTTGTAGAACTTTTGCCTTCCGCCAGTTGACCAGAGTGGCCAGGCTCTTTATACACCTGGGCTTGGAGGGTGAGAAGTATTCACGGGGACACGTCACAACAGATCTTTACAGGTCGCAGTGACGTCAGAACCTCGCCTTAAGATTAAGAATAATGCATTCTAGTGGTGGAATAAGGATGTTATTCCCATCCATATTCTTCCACTATGTCTAGGCGTAACTTTATGCTAGTTTTTTTTCAAATTAGGCCTCGTGTATAAGAAAGAACTTTTGCACTAACTTACCAATACTTGGGCGGACGATAGAGATGGGCATTCCAGCTCCTTCCGTTAGGAGAACATGCTCAGCCATTGCCTTAGTAAATGTATAAGTATTAGGACGATTTCCAATCAATCTAAAAATAAATTAAATATCACATATTACTGTAAGTGTCCTGGCAAAATGCTTTACAATTTAAATACATATCACATAGAACAATATTTGAGTTTGTCCAAATGTTCATAGACAAAAGACTGGATTTCACCCCCTCGGGGGTCATTAAGATGAACAAATTACAACAGGGATGGAGAATACCTCAAATAAGGGACATTTGGACAAACTCAAATATTGTGATGAATCCAACTAGTCCAAGAAGAAGTTTAAAAATTGAAAAATTGTTTTCAGGCGTTGCCTAGTATGTGAAATAATTCAGTCAGATGAATCTCTTTACAACAATAAAGGTTTCAGCTCTTTAACTTCACTAAAATCAACAGATGGAAGAATTGAAGAAATATGGATGTTCAAACATAGGCTAAATGGTGAATTTTACACAGTGTGTAAAGTGGCCACTTAAACCAGCCAATGGCAGGTCATAAGCCCTGTAAATGCCTTGACTTCCATATTCCCTTATTTAAGGTATTCTCCATCCCTGTTGTATTTTGTTAAACATTTCACATAGAATTAATAAAAGTCTAAAAACCGCATACGCGCATCAAACAGAATACAACTAAAAAAGTAGTGGTACTCTTAAAAGAGTAGTTTTACGGTTTTTTATATATTTTTATTTATTCACATGTTTTGCTTACAAATCATAATTAATAATAGAAATAATGTGACCTCATTGGGGTTTCCCGTGCCGAGGACACTTAACAATACACTTTTTTTAAAATTACATTTGAGAATAAACAAAGAGGACTAACCTAAAAAAAACGAAGATAATTAACAAATATTCAGACAGATTTAAAAACAAGGTATTTATGTACATCTATATTATTTATATTACAAAACATACAATGAAAATAACAAACACCTATCATAAGCTATACACTTGTGGAGCAGTTGATTAAATATTGGTAGGGGCGAACGAGAAAATCCATTTTACTTCTACCTAGCTCCACTATCCATTTTTTTATAGCCTCTTAAAACATTTTCTCGTTACTAATTGTTTTAATAGATAGGGGAAGTCGGTTATATATTTTAATTGAATAATACTCAAAATCCCTTTGTCCGAAAGTGGTTTTAGTTTGTATTTGTTTAAGTTGTCTATGTGTTGAGGATCTAGTGATTATATTATTTATTTGTGATGTATTGTGGAGGTTATGGCTCATTAGTTTCTTTGTAGACGTCGCTCAGTACGCAACTCCCGATTTGAATTCAACTATGCCGTGTTGTGTCGTTTAAAAGTGTAGAAATACTGCTGAGATCTTTAAGAAGCAGGATGGGATAACATTTTATGTGTTATTAGCAAATGCATTACTTAAAAATTGAATTATTTTTCCATCTGTCAGATTGTCGAAGAAACAAAATGGAAATTTCGTTAGTGTTGCCAGGGTAGTATTTTTTTCCCCTTCTTTGCTCATCCAATGAGAGAACTAATTAAAATTAGATCTCGGATTAAACAACGCCGTGGTGGACATTTAACCAACATTTTCTTTAAAACATCAAATATTATTAACATTATATAAAAATATCCGTTTTTTGTAATGTAAAATTAGTTTTATATTTTAAGTTCAAAGTTCATTAATTCAATTACTCTTATTAAATGATCCTTTATTTATCTACTCTGTTGTATCAATCAACGTTTCCACGTGCACGATAAAATTTTAGAGAAATTTACAGATTGCTTTTTTTTTACCTTACGTGTTGATTATATTTTTTATATTTTAAGGGATCCTGCGTTATCATAAATGCTTGAAAATTAAGTAGCTAACCCTTGTGTGGCTGTGATGTCACACTAGTCGACATAGGACACAAGACTTGATATATCTCTTTTATTTTTTTAAATGATACACTCGTATTTTTCGTAATCTTCAAATGGATTATTTACCACAGTTTTTTTAAGAGTTAAGAAAAGCCCACATGTAAATAAGAGTCAATAAATCATAAAAAGTTAATAGAGAGTGCTTTGATTACAACTCCTAGTCTATCTTTAGTTTAAGAGCCCAAAAATGTATGAATCTAGAGAAAAAGAGGTATGTATGCAAGGACAGGTATCTATATTGGTCGTCTACGTACTTTGGAGTCATGGTGTCCAGCAAGTTGTCATCCATACACTCCAGGCACTGTAGAAGCCTGTCCAAGTCTCCGGGAGGAGGGTAAACCATTTCATCCACAATCTGACGATCGCAGTTGCAGTATGCAGTACTAACGTGGATAAAAGCCTGTAATCAAAATAGCAAATAAATAAATAATGTTAGATCGATATCTAGATGTTAAATGTCTCAATTGAGATGAAGGAATTAGAAGGAAATATTGAAATGGTTGGTTTAAGTGATTAAGCAATATGATACATTCACGATTTTAATATTTGTGATTTTCATTATCTTACAGAAGTTGTAATAGAGGGCCAAAAAAAATCGCGCATTTACAGCCAAATTCGTATTCTATTTCTGATGGATTGCAAATGTAATAACTCAGAAGATAATTTTCAATTTTATTTATTTATGTAAGTGTACATTACAAAATGGAATATTTTAATTCATACATATATAAATAATTAAAATAAAAATGTTAAATAAGGTATTTATAAAAGTAACACATAATTATACATAATATTCAGAGAATAATATGTTAAAAAAGTATGAGAATCTTGTAACAAAAAACTCCCTCAGAGACGTGAAAAATGTCAAAGTCCAAAGTAATATTGTTCAACATAGAGATAGCCCTCCCAGCAGGCATAACCATTGGCAGATTGGTCCTGTATATTGGAATGTGAAACAGTCTATGCTGACGCTGTCTAAGGTCATTTATCCGGAACGTAAAAGCTAATGCTCCGCATAATTTCAGGGTTGTCAATAATACCGCGCAACAATCGAAAGAAGTGCGTAGTTAAATACGCATTCCATCTGGTCTTCAAACTCTCCCTCTCCACCATAAGAGAGTACTTCAACTCACACGGTCCCCAAATCATGGAGCAACTCTCGAGTCTACTTCGCACCAACAAGTTATAAAGAATTCTCAGTACTCGTGATTACCAAAAACCCTGGCAATACGCAAGGCGAGTCCCAACTTGTACTGTAGCCTAGCATACCCTGGAGGTACTTAGTGGGATAAAGCCATGGATAATATACGCACTCCCTCTTGTATAGAAACCAAAGAAATTCCTTCTGAACCCTCTCCACCATAAGAGAGTATTTCAACTCACACAGTCCCCAAATCATCGAGCCACTCTCGAATCTACTTCGCACCAACGAGTTATAAAGAATTCTCAGTACTCGTGTACTACCAAAAATCCTGGCAGTACCAAAACGAATCCTAACATCTTCAATGAACTACTACAAACTGTTTCGATCTGATCATGAAATGTCAGGGAACTTCTTCTAGAGATTCTGGTCATTCATTATATAGCGGAAAAAAAGTGTTTTGTGGGCCCTGGTGAAAGACATAACTGAGCACTTTGAAATATTGAACAATATTTTTTTTTCGTCTTCCCCAATAAAAAAAATATTTGGCGATATGTTGCAGAATGTGTGGGAGAGGATTAAAAAGGGGAGGGGCTAAGAGGTTGAACGTTACACGATTGATTCATTTTTAAATCAAAAAGTGGGCTATATTGAAAAGACATTTCATTATTTATTAGACCTGACAAAGAGACGGGTTAGTAGATAAATAATTATACTTACTAACAATGTTTGACTACAAAGTTAATACTTTAAACATGAAAAGTATCATTAATTCCATCGTGTTTAATAAACTAAAAATGGACAGTCACATTGTTTATAGATCAAGAATGATTACCTCCAGTTTTGTCATCTTTTTGGCAATGTTCAGCATGCATCTGGTGCCGAGGATATTCATGGCAACACTGAGTCTCAACGCCTCGTCAAACTTTACAGTGGCAGCGGAATGGAAGACCACAGACACTGAGGAGCAGATGATGCGAAGATCTTCAGAACTGATGCCTAGCTCAGGTTGAAGAATGTCGCCGCTTATGGCAACCATCTTGTCTAGACGCTGAGGGAACTGCTTCCTTAAAGTGTCAAATATCTGCAAAAATATATGCATATATTCTTACTGAAGCTGTGGACTATAATGAAAGGCATTGCTGTTTTGTGAGGATTTTTCTACTCTAAAGTATTTCATAATTTAAAAATAAAAAAACTTGATATTTCCCTTTTACAGAGAGCATTTCCCTTTTTTTTAAACTGTAATTTTAATGTTGGCTTCTTGTATTTTATTTATTTATTTATTCATATTTTTTTCTTACAAACTATAATTAATAATAAAAGTAATGTGACCTCTCTGGGGTTGGAGTTACCCGTGCCGAGGACACTTAAAAATATACTTTTTTGAGAATAAACAATGAAGACTAACTTTATAAACAGAGATAATTAACAAAATATTCACGGTTTTAAAATCTATGTACATTTGTTCATCTATATTATTTATATTACAAAACGCACAATGAAAATAACAAAAACCTAACGTAAGCTGTACACTTGTGGAGCGGTTGATTCAATATTGGTTTGGCCGAATGAGACTATCCATTTTACTTCTACCTAGCTCCACTATCCAGTTTTTTATAGCCTTCTCAAACATGTTCTCGTTACTAATTGTTTTAATAGATAGTGGAAGTAGGTTATAGATTTTAATTGAATTATACTCAAAATCCCTTTGTCCAAAAGTGGTTTTAATTTATATTGACAACAACAAGAGTTTTTGGTTTGTTTTCTTAGACCATGGACTTAACATTGAACCATTTGAAATAATCCAATGGCGTCAAATCATGGGATCGTGGAGGCCAATTAACTGGCCCATTTCTGGACACAACGTAGTCGCCAAACTTGTCAAGGGGTAAATTTATGGTTTCATAAAGAGCCATTTACGTCAGGGGTGGTATCCTAAATTTTCTCTACCCTCTAAAGTACATTCACGGAGACTGGACCGATGTGCACGTGCAAACTAATTGGCCCATTTCACATCACGGCAAAAATCCACACGGCGTGATAACAATAGGGTGGATTGAAATTTATTGTTTTTTATTTATTTATTTATTTATTTATTTAATGCCAGGCAAACGCAATCACCAGTACACCGTGAGAGCGACTAATCTTTCATAAATTTCCTTTTGCAGGATATTTACTAGAGAGTACTCGCTTAATTTAAATAGTGATTTTGATAATATTACCATGGAAATCTCCCTGGCTAATTTTTACTAAATTATTTTATCGGCCTCGTGGTGTAATGGTCAGCGCGTTTGCCTACCATACGAGAGGTCTCGGGTTCGATTCCCTACATGGTGGATATGAAATATTTATTTAAAAGGTGTTTTTCCCACTAGAATATTTCATAGTCCTTGGACTGGTACCTGAAGCTTAAGACTGATCATCTTACCTTCATGTAACAAAAAATTATCAATATTAGCTGCGATTGGTGAACTAATGCAGTGTTCTATGCACCTTTAGGTGCGAAAAGGGAATGATGATTTTTATGATGATTTTAATGTATTAATTAACCAAGGCGTTTTAATTGATATTTTTATGAAAATTATTCAGCATGGAGTTTTATTTAAAAAAAATAAAAACATAAATATTATCAAATTTGAATAGGTACAAACGAATCTTATAAACATTAATCAAATCTAATTTTACCGCGCCGTTCCGATGAAGAAAATATTATTGGTCTGATATCACGCTGCTAGTTTGTTTATTTGGAAATTCTTGTAATACTGAACAGACTTTAGAGAATAATGAATTTGGGGATTTCTATTTTAAGCAAGAGTTTACACTTTGCTTCATATCTGGCTACACTGATGATTAAACGTCAAATAAATATAAATATGTGATATAAAACATGACGTATTTCGTTTCGAAAATTGTTGCGACCAAAAATTGAACGTAGTTATGCGGAAAGCAGCCAGTACACAATTTAAAAAAACTAATATATTGGTATTATCGGGTGCAACAAGGTCAATTCTAAGTTCTGCTAAAAAAAAAGCCAGGCCGCTTTAATACAAAAAGCTGTAATATTAACCTTTTAAAAATAGTGCCGATCCCAAAAACGGCATTTCTCAATTTGAAAAAAACACACACTGCACTAGAAAAATCTTATGGTACTTTAAAAGTTATTAAAACTGGTAAATACGTAAGTAGATTCTTGTTAATAATATTTTTTTTAAACTAGTGTATTCATTGTTTATCATTTGTCAAAGTCAAAAACATTCCAACTGTTGTGAATATTTGATTATTCACTATTTTTACAAATGTGCCATTATCTCAGTTTTACTTTTCTATGGCTGGCTGCTTTCTGTATAACTTCGTTCAATTTCTCAAGCATTACCCAAAATATGTAATTGGGTTAAATTGACCACATGGACCATGTTTATACATCATTTGCCATTATATGAAGCAAATGTAGTATTGAAAAATAAAAATCTCCAAATCAACCATTCTCTAGCGGGTAGAGAAGATTCAGAACACCACCCCTGGTTAACTTAGCGCTTATTTTCAATGTAAATTAATATCTACAAACTACAAGCGTTGTTCCAGTGTAAAGCGTTCAGAGCCCAAATGCAAAAAAAACTCATATTCTTAGTGTTTGACAAGGAAGTGACAATCAAAAAATCTTTCAGGACAAAAAACATAACATAAAAATGGATTTTTATACCGGAGATTGCTTAAGCTGGTCCATCCTCTTTTCCGGAGAAATGTCTTTCTTTCTTCTAAGTAGCATGAACACGTTGTTAATTCCTGGGCAGGAACTAAGGAGCTTCTCCACGAGAACCTTAAAATAAATATATATTTATATATATAAAAGCACAAGAAAACGTTAGCGTTTTTAGAAACACTCCAAAGAATATAGGAATATCAACAATATTTGTATCTTATTTTTTCATTATATAAATAAAACACGAGTGATACTTTGATCCAAGAATTTGGAATATCCAGTGACCGGTTTCATCGCTTTCGCGACATCTTCGATACTGGTATCTTTATTAAAGAGTTAAATGTATTTATACAAAACAGAGGTAAGGATAGATAATTCAAAGTTATATGTAAGTAAATTAAATAAAGTTATTTTTATCTTAAGGATCATTATCAACAAATTTTCTTTGGGTTAACTAATGAGTTGATATAATGCTGAAACTCATTAAAATAGCATTATATCAACTCATTAGTTAACCCTAAGAAAATTTGTTGATAATGATCGTTAAGATAAAAATAACTTTATTTAATTTACTTACATATAACTTTGAATCATCTATCCTTACCTCTGTTTTGTATAAATACATTTAACTCTTTTATAAAGATACCAGTCTCGAAGATTTTGCAAAAGCGGTGAAACCGGTCGCTGGATATTCCAAATTTATGGATTAAAGTATCGCTCGTGTTTTATTTATATAATAAATTACAATGAACTTCCATCAAGAATTTTCACTTACAAACTTAAATGTTT
The DNA here is from genome assembly GCF_059751315.1 of Micrasema longulum. NCBI lineage: Eukaryota > Metazoa > Arthropoda > Insecta > Trichoptera > Brachycentridae > Micrasema > Micrasema longulum. The sequence goes on from NW_028279167.1 coordinate 116,597, forward strand.
TATATTTGTACCTTACTCTAAAATAAGGAACTGCGTTAGTCAGCTGGTCCCTATATAGCGGTCACCCAGTACTGAAATTGCAAGTCCGCACATGCGCAAATTGAGATCTTTAGTAGCGTAGTGGAAGCGGTTCTAATAAACCAATGCACGTTTATTTTTCATATATTTTGGTTATTTTATAACAAACGCACCACTTAAATCGGTTGACACGGTGATATTATTGGTAGAAACCACATATTTTACCTGTGTTTGTACCAGTGGGGAATGGTGATTTTATTTACCGGTAAGCCATAAAAAAATCATGATTTTTTACCTATATGAAGGTACATAATATAATGTAATTAATTTATACAAAAAAATGATATTTTTCTGTGTGATACAACAACGACGTAACTTTGTGATAAATTATATTATACATATATATTATCCATTACTTTAATACATAACTCATTAAAAAATAAATAAAAAATAGCACTTTGAATTCAGTCGATATTAGGTATTCAATTGAAATGTCAACTGGCCGAATTGTTTCAGAAATTTACAGCGCTTAAAACGGCCGCGTCAAGCTCAATATGTCCTGCAATATGACGCATGAAAGTAATTATGGTCTTATGTCAAAAGTACCATCTTAAAGAAAAATAGGTCTTTAAAAAAATGTTTGAAATACTGTTATCCAAATCAAGAATCTTCAAATAATTCGTGTAATCTACAAGTTAAATCTAGGAGAATAAACCCGCACTGGGGTTAAGACATTCAAAATATAGTATACTTATTTGTATGAAAAAATAAGCTGAAATAATCGTCTAGTTTTTTGGCTCACCGCAGGCGCTGGGCGCGCTTTGTTCATATTAATATTTATATTGGGATAGAAATACAAACGGTGGAATTGATCTAAGATAAAGAGTAATATTTTTTTTTTATGTAAACAAAGTTACAGTGAAACATTATTATCTTTAGTAAAATATAATGGTAAGCAGCGCATAATCGCTTATATACACGTTTCGCCCCTGGTATCTACCTACTTCAAGTGATTGCTTCCCTAATCGAAAACCTCACCGCACGCCTCTGATATGTGGATTTTCAAATATTTTTTTTTGCTTAGAAAAACAACAATAAATTTATAAACGATCATTGAAGTCATAATTTGACCTAGAATTTATGAAAAAATAGCAAAATATATGTAATTTAAAATGCTTGTATTTCTTTTCGAGAATAAAAAAAAGATTTAATTGGCTTCAAATTATTTGAACAAATTATACATAAATATTTCCTCTTTATATGAGTACATATGTCTTATATCTACCATAGTTTAAATTTAAATTTCATCTTTTCAATTATCTGCCGGTCGAAAAGTTATTATGTTTTTAAGAGTACCTACCTTTCCCATAAATCCTGTTGCTCCAGTGATAAAAACAGATCTATTGTCATACCATCTGGCAACATTGGACACTTCGTGCACTGCCCCATTGGTCACCTGATTGTCCGCCATTTTGATTCACAATCTGTCAAAAAGTAAAATATTTTTTTAATTAAAACACAACCAACAACTTAATTTCCAAATAGGTGCGAAGGTTTTCACGGTCACTGTTATCAATATTATCTATCTTAATATTATCGAATAATAAAAGAGGCAATTGAAATACACAGACATCCAAATAATATAAACAAAGACTAACTAACTAACTAACCATCACGCCATTTCCCCGGAGGGGTAGGCAGAGAGGATAGAACGCCACACCACTCTGTCCTGGCACACTTCCTTTGCTTCCTTCACATTCATACATCTTCTCATGCACGCACGTCGATTATTCCGACTTTTCACATGACCACTTTCAATAATTTGTTGTACTTGATCATGCCATGTCTTTCTCGGCCTTCCTCGACTTCTACAACCAGACACATTCGCATCATAAATCTTTTTAGCCGTTCTTTCATCATTCATTCGCTCCACATGACCGAACCATCGCAAAAGACCTTTCTTAATTTTGTCGATAATGCTTAACTCAGCCTTGCATTCTGCTCCAATTTCGACATTAGGGCACCTATCATACATTGTTTTTCCGCACATTCGCCTGAGGGATCGCAACAAAGACGACGGGCTTAAATTAAATTCCACATGGTTCCCAGCACTACATATGACAAAAACGAATAGAAATGTGCCTACTGCCGGCTGCGACACAGTACAAATTACTAGTACATAAACATAATTATTCTTTCCTACAAAACTAGAAATGTGCCTACTGCTGACTGTGACACGGTACAAATTACGAGTACAAACACATACATTTCTCTATAAAACACAGTTTTCCCTGAAGATGGCTCATGCAATGGTAGCCGAAACGTCGGATCAAATCATCACCCAAAAAAGATAGATAACTTGATTTCCATTTTCTAATAGTGAGATATTTACTACTTGTTGAAAATGGCCACTGAAATTAAAATATTCAATATTAGGTAATACATCAGATACACAATTCTCACTAACTTACGCAATGTGCACAAAATAAATAGTAGTAATAGTAGTACAAAGTTCAGAATTAAAGCCGGGTTAGCTTAAATTTTTTAACTAAAAAATGATTTTAAAAATCACCTCGACATTGATTTTTTTAAACGTATAAATAAAATGTAATGTTAATTCACCATAATTATTTTCAACTCATAATCATTCTAAGTTTTTAAATTTTAATGTGTCTTTGAAATTTATTTTATAAAATCAAAAGTATTTATTCATTTGCATTTATTGAGTCAAAAGTGATGATATATGAAAGGGGGAGTGAGGTTACTGATTGCGAAATAAATGTTTAACAAAGACATTCTTGAACAAAATCGCAGGAGGCTAAACTAGCAGTTCACAACGGAGTTCTAGTTCCAACTCTAATGTATGGGAGCGAAGTATGGAATTGTAAAAATAATAATGATGAAAGTAGGTTGAATGCTGTCGAAATGCGATCCCTCAGGCGAATGTGTGGTAAAACGATGTATGATAGGTGCACAAATGTCGAGATCCGTGAAGTGTGTAAGGCTGAGACATGCATTATCGACAGAATTAAGAAAGGGGTGCTGCGTTGGTTTGGACGTGTAGAGCGAATGGACAGCGAAAGAACGGCTAAAAGGATCTACGATGCGAATGTTGATGGATGCAGAAAAAGAGGAAGACCGAGAAAGACATGGCACGATCAAGTCCATCAAATACTTGAAGATGGACATGTCAAAAGTAGGAACAATCGGCGTGCGTGCATAAGAAGATGTATGAATGTAGAGGAAGCGAGGTCTGTATGCCAAGATAGAGTGTTATGGCGTTCTATCCTCTCTGCCTACCCCTACGGGGAAACGGCGTGATGGTTTGTTGTAGATGTTGTTGTTGTATCTGGGAAGCATGTTTTCAAGATATGAAAAAGTATAAAAAGATGTTGATAGAAGAGTGAATGCGGGCAAAAAAATATTTATTTCAAAAAAAAATATGTCAATCGAGCTAAACTGGCAGTGCACAACGGAGTTTTAGTCCCAAAACTTATGAATGCAAGTGAAACATAGAGCTGGCAAAGAAAGGATGAAAGCAGAGTGACCGCGGCGGTCGAAATGCGATATCTTTGCCGAATGTAAGGAAATCAATGTATGACAGGGTTACGAATGACGAAATCAAGCGAGAGTGTAAATCTGAGTCAGGTACAATTGATAAGATTAAGAAAAGGTCTCAGAGATGGTTTGGTCGTGTAGGACGAATGGATGACGAAAGAATGGTAAAATGATATATATGGCGAGAACGAACAGTAACGTGGGACGAGGACGACCAAAGAAGATGTGACACGATCAAATTAACCAAAATCTTAAGTCTGGCCGTGTCAAGAGCAGACGGATCCGAAGGGCATATAAGACAAGATGTATGAATCTAAAAAAAGCTAGGAATGTATGCCAGGATAGACACGTGTGGCGGTTCATCCTCTCTACTCCAAGAAGTAATAGTAGTACATTATTTTTTGCTATCTTAACATTTATCATTTGTTATCAAAGGCGTCGAAAATTCATTAAAACGCCACAAAATGGCTAAATAAAATCTCTCCTGTGATATTTCGATTACTAAATTGGCTTTTGTAGCTCCAAGCCTCAGATATTAAAACAGAGATAAAGAACGTTTTGTAGAAGGTAATTTATTTATTTATTTATTTATTTATTTATTTATTTATTAACGGACACTGTCCATGTATACAATTTATAAGGTTTAAATACTACAATAAAATAATAATTTAAAACATTTTTTAAAAAAAGAAAGAAGCATTGACAAACATAAGGGACATCGAGACAAGATCTCGACTATTTATTTAGTGCTCGTTTAAATCGTTGTAAACTTAAACCAAAAAAGTCCAGATCCTGTCTTGAGTTAACAATACGACAAAGGCGGGTCATTGGAGAATTTGGGCCATAGTTTGTTCTATGCTGATCGATGAACAGTACTTCATTGTTTCTCAATCTACGAGTCAGAATATTGAATTTTACTTGTCCCAGTAATGATGGAACATCGATTATACCATTTAGTATGCCGAACATATATATGGAGTCAATATTAGTTCTACGTTTTTGTAGACTAGAAATATTTAACATTGAATCTATTTCAGCATAAGAATAATTATCTCTCTCTAGTCCAAGCATCCACGCTATTTTTCGAAGCAAGCGATGTTGGACTGATTCAATATGATTTATGCGATTGACATAGAATGGAGACCAGACCACTGAGGCATATTCTAGAAGAGGGCGAACAGTTGACCAATAAAGAGTTTTGATTGTACGGACATTAGTAAAATCAGAGGATATTCTGTTAATGAAGCCAAGTAATTTCAGTGATTTATTTACTGTATTATCTGAAATAATAATATGAAATAGTAATATGGAAGTCCTTAAGCATTTAAGGGGCCTACAACTAGTCGTTGGCTAGTTTAAGTGGCCATTTTACACGTTCTGCTTATATTAAGTGTAAATATGGATCAGCTTTATTTGATAAGAATGAGAAAGGGTCTCTGGGGTGGTTTGGTCGTGTAGGAGGAATAGATGACGAAATAATGGTAAAACCGGTATATTTTATTTTATCAAAGTGCTAAGCCTCTATTTTAGAGGCTTGTCAGCCGGTAGGAAAGAAATTGTATTGAAGGAATCTATTGAGACCAATACCAGACCCTTTGAGAATAAAATGTTTGTTGGATTTTTTATTTTGCAACTGGGGGGAATTGAACCCACGACGCCAGTTTCACAGTTGGCTGTTTTACGAACTGAGCCACGACGCCTGACAAATATATATATGGCAATAATGAACAGTAACGTGAGACATGGACGATCAAAGAAGGCGTGGCATGATCAGATAAACCAACATTTTATGTCTGGTCATGTCAAAAGCAGACAGTTCCGAAAGGCATGTATGACAAGATGGATGAATGAGGAAAAAGCTAGGAATGTAGTCAGGATAGACGAGTGTGGCGGTTCATTCTCTCTGCCTACCCCTACGGGGAAATTACGTGATGACAGTAGTAGTAAGTTCCAATTATATTGAATTTAGTACTGTAGGAATAAAGTCGACTAATTTTGAGTTGGGATAAATCATATAAACAACATTTACCCTTAACATATTGTGCGAAAAAACTCCCTCGGGTCACTGTGTCACGGGCATATCTGCATGCCTGCATGGCAGTGGCGAATGATGATTTTATTCAGAGGTAAGCCATAAAAATATATCGTATATTTGTACCTACATAGAAGGTACATAATATAATGTAAGTAATATATACTATAAATTTATATTTTTCTGTGGTTCTGTGTGATACGTGATACAACAACTCTCATCCATGAAATCAACTCAAACGACGCCGACGTAACTTTGTGATATATTACATAGATATATTATTCATTAGTTTAATACATAACTCATTAAAAAATTAAAAAATAGCACTATGAATTCAGTCGATATCAGGTATTCAATTGAAATGTCAACTGGCATAAGTGTTCTAGAAATTAACAGTGCTGAAAACGACCGCGTCGAGCGCCATATGTCCTGCAATATGACGCATGAAAGTAATTATGGTCTTATGTCAAAAGTACCATCTCAAAGAAAAATAGCACTTAAGAATAAATGTTTGAAATGCTGTTTTCCAAATCAAGAATCTTCAAATAATTTGTGTAATATGCAAGCTTAATCCAGGAGAATAAACCCGCTTTGGGGTTAAGACATTCAAAATATAGTAAACTTATTTGTATGAAAAAATAAGCTGGAATAATCGGCTAGTTCCTTGGCTCACCGCAGGCGCTGGGCGCGCTTTATGAATATTAATATTTATATTACGATAAAAATGCGAACGGTGGAAATGATTTAAAATAAATGGTAATTATTTGTTTGTTTTTCTATGAATAAAGTTACAGTAAAACATTATTATGGTTAGTCAAATATAATGGTAAGCTGCGCATAATCGCTTCTATACACGGTTTGCCCCTGGCTCATCAAAATGGAAAATTTCGGGTCTATTTTACTGCTGCTTTGGGCTGGTGATATTTAATTATATCATTCCACTAAGTTAATGCCGATTCATTAAATATTATATTTTTTAAATAATTTATTCAACGCCACGATTTACATTTGCCATAATGTTTTTCCAAATAAAATAGGTGCGAACTAATGGCAATTATCATTTGATTTCTTAGAAGTCCTATAAAGATTATTGAAATATATTTCATGGGCGAAAAGAAGGCTGACTGGTCTTTATATTTTGTTGTGTCATGGGAGATGTCCAAAATTTCTAAATAAAATTTTATTAATGGGTTAAAAGACTAAGGGCCTATTTCACCATCTCTGGGTAAGGTCTTGATTATAACTACTCGTCGAGTAAAACAAAAAATCTATTTCACCACCACCAAGTAGCTATTTGACGAGTAAGTCCAAGAGTAAACTACTCGGAGCTCTTTTCTTTGATTAACTGCTAATCATAATCTAGAGAAATAACAAAATGGCGGCAAAACAGTTTGACGCAGAGAAGATGGTTTAGATTTTTTATTTATATCCCTACAGAGATGAGGTAGAATTTTTTCAAATTCAGGATTATGGATATTCGAGCGTTTACAGGGCTTATGACCTGTCATTGGCTGGGTTAAGTGGCCACTTTACGTACTACAACATTCCCCATTCCGCTAATTAGCGAATATCGACACAGGTAACATTTTTGATTTTTGTATATATGTTATTAAATGAGAAACCATTCACAAGCGTGTTGGAGCGCCATCTTGAAGTTAAGTATTTTTAATTAGCATATTACTTTATTTTATGTATTTAAGACTCTTTCGAGTTAAATTAAGTACTAGTAATCGCCTGCAGATGACTCTGCAATTTATTTTTACTTATATTTTGACCAGATCTTAATCATACATCAGAAAAATACAAACCAATGATCATCATAATCTCAGAATCATTGATCGTACCGCGCAACAATCGATAAAAATGTGTAGTCAAATACACATTCCTTCTAGTCTCTAAACTGTTGTAGCCAAGCATCCCTGGAGAAACTCGGTCGGGTAGAGCCAAGGATAATACCCACACTCTCTTGTGTAGAGATATCTCAGAAACTTCTTTTGGATTTTCTCTATCGTAAGTACTTCAGTTCATGTGGCCCCCAAATCATCGAGCCGCTCTCGAGTCTACTTCGCACCAAGGTGTTAAAAAGAATTGTTAAATATTTAAAGAACTATTAAAGATTTTCTTGCATTGCGCCAATCGGTTTTGGAGAACGGTATAATCGGATGGGGTTGTGCAAGTGACACAGTTTAAAATAGTGTATTATGAATCTACTAAGGGAGATAAGGTCATTAACATCACATGCCATGCAGATGATGCTGCCATAGTGATGATGAGAACATATCCATCTCAGTTAGTAAACATCTGGATGCCTAAGAAATGTCGTATAGTACAATGAACACATGATTATTGGAAACATAATTCGGATATACAAAACGTGTGTCAGACCAAATCATGGTGTATACAACAGATGCGAGGATAGCTAGAGAGAAAATAAAAAATACTATTATATTATTATTTCATTTAAATTATTCATTGACAATTCTTGATGGAATTCCATTGTCGTGATGTAATAATTTATATTTACATATAAGTTATTAATTTAAAAAATACTTGGTACACTTCCACTTATTTATTTTGACCAATTAGCGCTTTCACATTTACATATAAGTTATTACATCATTATTATAATTATTGTTCATTGTGATCGCTCAAATGCTTAGCATGTTTTTAAGCACGTCGATAGTTATTTGTGATTGAGGTACTGGGCCCACCATATCGATATTCATAATAATTATATCGGTAGTCAAATATAATGATAAGCTGCGCATAATCGCTTATATGGACGATCCGCCCCTGCCATGCTTTCATATTCCCTTCTTAAAAATGTTTTTTTCATCTCTGTTGTAATTCATTTCAACAATAGTCTATTGACCAATCAATGGTTCAGCTAATGCGTCATTCGGTGTTTACAAATGATTATTGAGATTTCTTGCAAATCAATCAGGTGTAAACGAATGCCACGCATTGTAAAATGTACTCGTATAAGGAAAATTTATTAGCTATGCATTCCACGGACTCTAATACAATATGCAGTTTAGCTAAAAACAAAAGATACATTCTACGCTAATTCCTATTAAAAACAGCTTCAGGAAAATTGTGTTTATTTTGCGATTCACAATAATCTTTAATGTTCAATCAACAAATTTTTAAGCAAGTGTGATTCTTAAGAAGCGGATGTCTCAAAACTATTAATTTTTTAATTATTTATTTATTTATTTATTAATTACATTATACATACATTTGTTAACTCTTGTGTGGCTGTGATGTCACACTGGTCGACATAGGACACAAGACTTGATATATATCTCTTATTTTTTAAAATGGTGAATTCATATTTTTTGTAATCTTCAAATGGACATTTTCACATCCAATTTGCACAGTTAAATTTGTATAACTATGCGTTAAGTAAATACAAAAAATATTTATCCTTGTTACGCGAAGAATAAATGTCCGCTAATTCAGCAACACACCTATACAGATACCTTATACAAGAGAGTGCACGAAGATATATGTCATGACAAGGAAGACAGAGACGCTGTTCTGCGGCGGGTGTTGTCTAAACCAGATTCATTCTTCAGTCGGTTGATGACAGTGATAGGGGACGCACGCGCGTAACATGCGATGATTTTTAATTAATTTTGCTATAACAGGGTTAAATTATATGTTTATTTGCATCAATTATGAAAAAAGAATTATTAAATAGTATGTCTAAATTTTTTTTTTTTTCTCAAGTCTGCACCTTAGAATATTCCATATTTTACTAGTGGTAACACGATGTTACATCACCGCGCGCAAAGGGATTATTTACCACAGTCTTTTAAGAGTTAAGGACAGAGACACAGTTTATAGCGACACAATCAGGAACCACCCATGTCTGTGAACTTGCTCCCACTCGCTTGAAAATCCGTGTTGAGTCGGGGCACTTGTAATGCATTCATAACCATACATTCACAAACATATATAGATATATATTCGCACATACATATTTATATTATATTTTATACATACATATACATATATATTAAGTTTATACACATCATTGATACTTTATACATTATTACATTTTACATTTATAAATACATATTAATCATTTACCAGTTAGTCCATATTATATCTTTACTTATTCTAACATTATTTGTCACTATTATACACTTAATATCCTAATTTATAATATTCACTGTTTCATATGTACATTTTCATTAATTACATTCACTATTTGCACTATTTATTACCTAATATTTTTTACATATATACTTTTTACATTTAATTTGAAATATATTTACATTTATTTCATTTTTTATGCTTTATGTATGAAAAATTACTTTATTTTAATAATATTTATGTTTTTTGTTGATAATCAGATAATCAGATAAACAATCCCACTTCACCGGGTTCTCTCGTTACTAGAACGAAGGGATAGTCCGTGTTGTGAAAAGGATTGAATGAGCTCTCTCAGATAAACAGGTGAAGTGGGATTATTTGAAATATTGTGAAGAAGTGATAGAATGTGAATGTTTTTTCTATGCCTGATACTGAGCCAGTGTAGTTGCGTACGATACTCGGTTATGTGGTCAAATTTTCAAAGATCAAAGATATAACGAATACAAATATTTTCCAATCCTAAAATTCATAAAATTATAAAATTTACACCAATTTTTATTTTATACATTCAAACAAAACTTAAATGCATGCAATTGTTTTTACCTTATACTTAAATTATTTTAATTTAAACTCTTTTATATCCATAATGCTTGTATATAACATAGAAATTAGTTTAGTTTCCCACTAGTCTGACGATGTCGGTCACGAGGAAACCCGGTCACTGGTAAAAATTTATAAATAGAAGTGAAATAAAACCATACGCGTATTTTTATTATTATATTAATATTGAAAGGTTGTTTGAATCAAAGGAACATTATTGTACATATTTTCATATTATTTACTTTTACATTTACATTTTTTAACATTTTTTTTTGCACCACAACAGGCCAGGAGGCCTAATTACAGTGGTGAATTACATCACAGAGCACCCAGGCTTGAGAAAAATCACATTTTAATTGTTGTGTTCTCACCGGGAATCGAACCCGGAACCTTCCGTGCGTGAATCAAGCGTCTTGACCACTACACCACGGAGGCCGCCACTCTTTTTTTTAACCCTTTATGTGGTGGTACCGTCCACAAATCCTGGCTGGCACATGTTTTGTTACTTAACTAAGTAGTTCTGTACAGTCAACTATTCCAGTCATAATTTTGTGAAGCAGTCGTTGGTCCGCTCACACTCTGCGGTATTGTAGAGAAGTGATTACATGGTAGGTGGAGGCAGTGAGAGTTGATACATAAGAAATACCGGTTTTGTATTTTAGGTACCATGGTATGCATAAATAAATTCAAAGTAGCGCTTTTTGATAATTTTTTTCGAACATTTTTGAGATTCTCGCCGTACTAGCGAGGTTAAAAATATTTTTTACCCAATTTCCCGTAGTACTGAACTTGAACGACGATAGCCTCTACCGTGGACTGGCACTTTAAGACAAAGAAATAAATAAATATTTAGATACTTTAAAACAAAATGTGATTTTTTTCTTGCCTAGTAGTACTACTCAAGGTACAAATTAATATTATATGAAGTCTAGCGATTAGCACTTTCGCTCGCTAATGTAATAATGACAAAAGTAAACAAACAAGACGTAATAGGATATACCCATGCGGATGTGTGAAACAGGTGATAAGGCCGCTTCGACCTCATAGGTTCGGTACGGCAAAAATATAGAATATTCAAATCACTCACAAATTGATATATTATGTTTGATGTTTGAAAAACTAGAAACTGTTAAACATCAACAGATGAAAGAATTATATAAATATAGATAAAATGGTGAATGTAACACAATTTTTAAATCGCCCACTTTAACCATCCAAAGACAGGTCATAAGCCTTGAAGATGCCTAGACTTTTATATTCCTTTCCCTAAAATTTTCTTCATCTCTGTTTTAATATGTTATAGGATGAGTGCGCGTGAATTAATTTGAGGTGATGATTTGAGAAAGATGGATTACGATTAAAGATATTTATTGGGTAGTCACACACGAGTTACATCCTATTATTTTGTACAGAAGGAATTTACAATAGCGAGCACGGGCGGAGAGCTGGTCGCCAGGCAACTCGAACTGTCAAGATGAAATGTGTCGAGTACTTTCGATGTACGTGTTTAGTAGCCTTGCCCAGGCTGACGTTGCAACGGACTACGCGTTGCGGGCCAAAGCGGGGTTCGGACCTGCCAACCTCACGGCTGTTGGTGTTGCCCGCCACAATATTAATATTAATTAACAGCTCCCTAGGGGGTTCATTAGACATATTTCCAATGGAACTCCGATAGTTTGGAGAAAACCATCCTCCTGCGAAGTGTGGAAGGGACAAGGTCGCGTGGACGTCAACCGACAAGACGGAGCTTGGTCACTAATTACCAGAGTTATCACTGACAAATGCCGACAGAAGTGCACGAGACCATTCTAGGCAGAGGGAGACTGTCCGCAGAAGTGCCATGAGGCACGGATTAAAGATAAAGAGACGGAGTTGAATCCAGTCCTTGTCTACAAAAGTTTGCACAAACTAAAAACATTGTTAATAGTGGTTGTGTCATAATATTTTTTGTGAAAACAAATTATTATTCTACCAAATTTCAAATAGAACACTCTCACACTACCAGGAGTCAAACTAGAGGATAGGTCATGGGGTCTACCACAAACTCTGAATTCGGGCAAAAAAATTTCAGGTTTCTGGGCCCCAAAATATTTAATATGTTACCCAAACATTGCAAAACCATGACCCGAATTCAACTAAATAAATTTGTTAAAAATTGGTTACCGGGTTAAAAACTCGTAAAATTTACTCAAAAACCTTCTAAATCACATCTAAATGTACTTACATTGTTGTTAATTTTGCATAAAAATGTCTGCCTTAAAACAGGTTGTACCTAGTTAGGCAGACTAGACATAATTCAGAAAAAAACTATTACCTAAGTGTGTACGTAGTCGATAAAGAAATTGTACAATGTTTGAGTATGTCCAAATGCTTGAGGAAATGAGGATGCAAAATGCAAAAGTCAACAGATGGAAGAGTTGAGGAAATTCGGATGTTTAAACATGGTCAGAATGGTGAATGTTACACAGTGTGTAAAGTGGCCACTTAAACCAGCCAATGACATAATGTTTAAGTATGTCCAAATGCTTTTTTTAATATTTTTTTTATATGTTAGTTGCATTATTCTTTTACCTTGCTTAAGCTAGGGTTTCCTAGGACAGCGCTGCCCGTATTTTAACGGCCGTAGTGAACGGTGATGCAGTGGACAGCCGTCGTAACGGTGACTAGAGTGTGGTTTACTAGGAAAACGGTGTTATCAACACCATTTAACACCGTTTTCCTAGGAAACCACTCTCTAGTCGACGTTACGACGGCTGTCTACTGCATCACCGTTCACTACGGCCGTTAAAATACGGGCACCGCTGTCCTAGGAAACCCTAGCTTTATAATGTACAAGGTTAATATATACTTCAAAGCGATAGTTATTTATTTATTTACTTAAAAATTTGTTTTTTTTTTCTTTTAAATTTATGTTAAATTTACTTCAATGAAAAACTATATTTCGTTATTTTATGTAAGGATCGGTAAGATGTTTCGGCTGTGACATGTTTCAAGAGGAATCCACAGAAAACTCGTCAGGAGAAGGCGGACCGTTGTAATTCATAAACAGATCTTCCTATCCACTTGAAGAGTGTTAAGAATAACTCCCTAGGGAGGAAATCCAGCCAGCCTGCAAGCATTTGGACATACTCAAACATTGTTGAACTACTACCTGGTAAAAGAAGAAGTATAAAAATTGGAAAATTGATTTCAGGCGTTGCCTAGTAGGTGATTTGGTTCAGCCGGATGAATCTCACCCGCGTGATAAAGGTTTCAGCTCTTTTACTTCACAAAAGTCAACAGATGGAAGAGTTGAGGAATTGTGGATGTTCAAACATGGGCAGAATGAAGAATGTTACTCAGTGTGCCTTTACACACTTAAACCAGCCAATGACAGGTCATGTCCACTTAAACCAGCCAATAACAGGTCATAAGCCCTGTAAATGCCTAGACCTCCATATTCCCTTCTCAAAAATGTTTTAACTCTCTGTTAAAATAAATTTAAACAGCCAATGACATTTCATAAGCCCTGTAAATACCTAAAAACCCATATCCCTTCTCAATACGGTTTTCTTTCTCTGTTCCAATAATTAATAAACCATGATAATAATAATTATTTTTATTATTGTTGTTGATAAATCCACCTGGTCCATGAAGAAGTACAAAAATGAAGAATATTTTCAGGCGTTGCCTGATATGCGGGTGAAATAATTCAATCAGATTAATCCCATCCGCATCAATAAAGGTTCAGGTCTTTAACTTCACAATCCTCGGCAGATAGAAGAATTGAAGGGATTAATGTTCAAATATAGGCAAAATGGTGAATATTTGACAGTGTGTTGACAGACAACCAATAACAGGTCATAAGCCCTGTAGATGCCTAGACGTCTATATTCCCTTCCCCACAATGTACTTCATTTTTTTTTTTTTTTTACATTTTTTTTGCACCACAACAGGCCAGGAGGCCTAATTACAGTGGTGAATTACATCACAGAGCACCCAGGCTTGAGAAAAATCACATTTTATTTTTTGTGTTCTCACCGGGAATCGAACCCGGAACCTCCCGTGCGTGAATCAAGCGTCTTGACCACTACACTACGGAGGCCGCCGAGCCGGCCTCTGTTGTAATATGTTCAAGAATATGCCATTATCCATCATATTGGCAATCGCTTGCGACTACTTTCTCCGTACGTCAGATGATATTTTTTCGGAGTTCGCAAAACACACAACTATCAGAACTAAGAGCTTTTTAATAAAGGTTAGTAAATATTTGTACATAATCAATAACCGAACTTTTTTTGTGTACCGGTTTCGTCGGGATACTAATTACACTAACATGCGAGTTTTTTGTTCTCCCAGACAGCCAGGCTGTTCTAAAATCACTGAGCTCTGTTGATATCAATTCTAAATCAACATTGGAATACCTACTTAATTTTAATGTACTGGTGTGACATTGATTTGGGTACCTGGACACTCAAACATCGATAGTAAGGAGACAGCTGATGAATGAGCCAGGCTGGGAGCTGAGACAGCCCCGATAGGCCCTAAACCCTACTGTGGGTGGCACAAATGTACTCCTCGTGACGAGCTAAGGTCAAGGACCACGATAAGTACCTGGTCAGCACCATGCGAAGGAACTGATAAAAGGGAACTCGCAAAGGTTTGCCTTCGACCTAATAAAGCTCAGCCTCATCAAGTGAGGGTTATCACTGGAGCCCGCCCAGGGCACTGCAGATTTAACAAACACCGCGCTAGAATGAACCTTTCCGAAACTTCTAGATGTAGCTTCTGGAGTGCAAATGAGGAAACACCTATACACATTATTTGTGAATGTGATGCGTTACATCATAAAAGGAGCTTCATCCTCGGGGAACCACTGGTTAAACCTGAGGATATTAAAGCGCTCACCCTCTACCCAATAGCCCGCTACTTTACGGATCTTTTGGAGGGGGAGATTTATCAAAATGTAAACTCTCGCCTTCCAGACAGTAGCCAGGCTCTTGAAAGACCTGGGCTCGGAGGGCGAGAACTATTCACGGGGACCCGCCATAATAGATCTTCACAGGTCGCAGTGACGTCAGGAGCTTGAATAGAACTAACCACCACCTTTAAGAATAAAAATAATAATAGGGTGTACGTAGTGTGGGCCGATATTTTTTTTTCGAATTTTGAAATGAAAGGGGTCTAAAAAGTTGCCTTTTGGATTACTCAGAATGCAAAAAATATCAAAAAAATATTCGATACTACTTTTGGCCCTTAACCAGAGCTTGAAGTTTTCGAAAAAGTCGATTTTTTGGAGTAAACCGGCTGTCATTTCGTATTTAAGTAAGAAAATCAGTCTAATTAAATGTTATAATGTGCATTAAATCTTATTAAATAAGCATCTAAGGGCGTGAGTTGCACTTTGTTTTGTAATAAATGTGTAGCATTGTTTTAATAGGTCATTGTTTTTGTCAATATTAGCCAGGCGCTCGACGGAATTAGTTCTGCGGAGTGTAAACTTTTTCCATTTCGGTAGTTTTAAAGCGCGTTCGAATTTGTAATGCAATTAAGTTATTTCTTTACTAACACAAAATAATTTTATCAATATAGATAATTAACAAAATGTTCAGATAGTAATAAACTTCAAACCTCGGCTGAGGGCCAAAAGTAGTATGGAATATTTTTTTAAATAATTTTTACGTTCAATGTGATCCAAAATGCAACTTTTTAGACCCCTTTCACTTTGATGTCTAAAAAAATAAAAAACCTTATGCATCATCGGCCCACTCTAGTGTACAGTATACAAAGGTGATAAATAATTTTGAAAAACGGAAAACGTACAGACAAAAAAATAAATTAAAACTCTCCCTAAAATAATATGAAAATCGCTTCAGTTTTGAGGTGCGGAAAACGAGACAGCAAAACCTTTGTCTTTTTCGCGCTGTATCGGGGAGGCATCTGTGAGAGGGTGACAGAAAATCAACGTTGAAATACTTATTCGTTAATTTTTTTACCTACCGCACATTCTCTTAAAATTATTCTAAAATACGTTCTTCATCTCTATTGAACTCTATAAATCTTTTCAATTAGCCTCTCATGTATTAAAACATTTTGTAATGATTTATTCCGAGTAAATATTGAAAATCTTAGGACGAAAACTAGTTTCGTAAGAAATACTAGTTTCTATTGATATTGCGCGCTTAAATTTTTTGGTTTACATCTTCAATTACTGATATGGCATAGTTCATGATTTTAAGGTAAATAGTATGAAATTTTATATTGACTAAATAAAACGCAAAAGGCATTTTTATAATGACAAAATCAGGAACGACATAACCTTTTAACTGGGCAAATATTAAACCCTATTAAAATAGTACAAAGATTAATGATTAAAGTAATTTTAAAGAGACCCTCAACATGCAATACGGAAAGTCTAATTATTTTTTTTAAAGTACATAAAGTAGACAATATTTATAAAATAAATTCAATTAAGAAAAAATAATAGAATTGAGATGAATAAGTCACTCAAATACCAAAATAATATTAAAATCCCTAAATTCCACACAGGTCATGGTCAAAATAGCTTTGTCTTCAAAGGTATCAAAAATTACAACAATCTCCCTAATTAACTAAAAACTATTAAAACGAATATACAGGGTGTTCTTTAAAACCTGTCATATCCGAAACCACGATGATCAGTATGGGCAAGAAGACATATTGGCATATTTAAAACATATTTAGAACGAAAAAAAATTGTAAAAATTAAATATTAAAAATAACAAATGGTTGCTTACTTCTGCAGGAGAGAAGCGGGGGGGCCGCGGCGGCTCGGTTTACGGTGTATCAGACTCCCCCTCTCCCCTCCTCGTTTCTTCTGTGCAGAAGTAAGCAACCATTTGTTTTTTTTAATGTTTTATTTTTGAAAATTTTGTTCGTTCTAAATATGTATTTTAATGTGCCAATATGTCTCCTTGCTCATACTGATCATCGTGGTTTCGGATGTGACACGGTTTAAAAAACAGCATGTATCTATTAATAAATTCAAAGTTAATCTGAAGTAAATTTTTGAACAAGTGTAACAAACGCGTTCAATTTTAATTATTATTTTCTGTTTATATTTATATATCCTATGTTTATGTTTTTTTCTCATTTGATCGTATATTCAAAATTATATAAACTCTAATAAATAAACAACTTTTAACAACAACAACCAAGGAGACTTATGTCCTCAGATGCGGTGTGCGGTTGTAGTGGGCAAGTTGTTGATTTTATTTAAGTTAAAGAGCCGAAACCTTTATTGTTGTGAAGAGATTAATCTGAGTAAATTGTTACACATACTAGGCAACGCCTGGCATCAATTTGTAATTTTTTTAACTCCTTGGACCAGTTGGTTTTATTACAATAATTTGAGTTTGACCAAACGTTTGAGTTGTAATTTGTTAATCTTAATGACTCTCTAGAGGGTTTGTCTACTACATCTAGAAGTTTCAAAAAGGTTCATTTTGACAATTAGTTTTAAATGCCTACATTCTAATAACATAGACACAAAATTATCAATCAAAGCATACATGCGTTTGTCTAATAATTATGTTAACAAGTGAATTAAACACGAATATTGTGTCTCATAAAACGAAACTATCCGGAACAAAATGAACACCAAATCGTTGAAACAATAGGCATCGTCCCTAATAAATCACCTTCTAGGAAATATCAAGCACCCAGTAGGCCACATGGCGGTGGTATCTACCTACTATCTACAAAAGCTACTCATCGGACATCTATCTTTATTTTCTTAACCATAATGTTGAAACAGTGCTTTATTTATTTAATTTTTTTATTGCTTACTTCTTGGCATATACACTTGACAAATTAACTTTTATGCGGTATGTTAATGTTTATTATTTTTAATTTATTGTTATTATTTTAAATTGCTAGAATTCCAACCGTCCAAGCGCTCATCAGCTGTAATACGTGCTAGGATATTTATTTATTGTACAGCGCCCCAGAGGAAATTTTTACAAAAATGGCGCTATTTAAATTATCCAACTATATACTAGCGGACCCGACAGACGTTGTCCTGCAAAAGAAAAAGACTTTTCATTGGTAAGAAGATACTAGAATTCCAAGTGTCCAAGCGCTCATCAGCTGTAATACGTGCTGGGATATTTATTTATTGTACAGCGCCCTTGAGGTAATTTTTACAAAAATGGCGCTATTTAAATTATCCAACTATATACTAGCGGACCCGACAGACGTTGTCCTGCAAAAGACTTTTCATTGATAAGACGATACCTAGGTACTTGGTTATGATTGAATAACATAACTTAAAATTATTCATATTCAAATATTGAATTTAAGTAGGTACCTAGGTACTTGTTTATGATTGAATTCCAAAACATAAAATAGTTAATTTTTAAATATAGAATTATTTTTGCAAATGTCAAACTCGGCTGTTCTCACCAACAGCGGAGCACTTTATTCATGAACGCGATTTTGAAAAATGTATTTAATGTCATTACAATATTTGAGTTTGTCCAAATGTTCGTAGAACTTCACTAAAATCAACGAATGGAAGAATTGAAGAAATACGGATGTTCAAACATAGGCAAAACGGTGAATGTTACACAGTGTGTAAAGTGGCCACTTAAACCAGCCAATGACAGGTCATAAGCCCTGTAAATGCCTAGACATCCACATTCCCTTATTTAAGGTATTCTCCATCCCTGTTGTAATTTGTTAATTTATTTAATGTCAATTAATATTATATTAGTGTTACTAAAAACCCAGTAAAAATAAATAAATTGGAAGAAATTATAAAGGATGTAAGGAAAGAATCTGATTGGGATCCATAAAAAACGAATATTGTCTGTAAACATTCAGAAACAAACATTTTTTAAACACAAAAAAACAACATCCTTCCATTTTTTTTGTACATGCATTATCGTCGAATGCAATACTGATAGTTCGATGAAACAAATATTTATGCTTCTTACTTTTTTTTTAAAGATTCAATTGAAAATTTTAATATCTACGAACACGCACAGCGCAAAGATCTATATTTCTCTAAAAACCGCACGTAAATTGGTTAAGCCGTTTAGGAGGACTTTGGTGACATCACACGTACAGAGGAATTTTATATATAAAGATATTTATTATATTTATATAACGATTGACTTATATTCCTATTTTTTTCCAAGGTTCAAACTGTTATTTCACAGCCAGCCCGAGTACTGCATAATAATCTCGTTTTGTTTTTATTTACTCGAGCTGTTTTAAATTTTTTAAATCCAGCTTTAGCTTGCATATTTTATCATCATTGATTATTAAATGTTTATTCAGTTCATTAGTTAGCTTACAATGCAAAATTCAACGCGAAATTTCGCTATAATTGGAATTTAAGTCATAAAACGCTGGCTCATATTTAAAACTAATATTGCATTTTGTTGGATTATAGTTTCTTTGAATTTTTTATAACACGTTGCGCAATGGATGCTAAACACAAGCTGAAAATGGCGCAGAGGCGCTCTGTAAACAGCGTTAATTTTGTACTTTAATTTACAATTTTCGATATTTGTAGCACTCCGAATTATCGATCATACCGCGCAACAATCGATAAAAATGTGTTGTCAAATACACATTCCTTCTAGTCTCTAAACTGTTGTACCCAAGCATACCCTGGAGAAACTCGGTCAGGTAAAGCCGAGGATAATACCCGCACTTTCTCATGTAGAGATATCTCAGAAACTTCTTTTGGATTTTCTCTATCATAAGAGAGTACTTCAGTTCATGTGGCCCCCAAATCATCGAGCCACTCTCGAGTCTACTTCGCACCAAGGAGTTGAAAGAGTTCTCAGTACGCGGGTATTTTCAATAACCCTGGCAGTACGCAGAACGAATCCTAACATCTTCAATGATTCACCACTGATTGCCTCTATATGTTCATGAAATGTCAGGGTGCTCACAAATCTAACGCCCAGATCCTTAGCATTCGATTTTTGTATCAGATTCTGGTCATTCATTTTGTAGCGAAAAATAGAGTTATTTGGGCCCTAGAGAAAGACGTGACCGAACGCTTGGAAATATTAAACCTAAGTTTGTTACGCCTTTCCCATTCATATATATTAAGATATCTCCGCTTAGAGAAGTCGAAAATCGTCCAATGTTGTCACCTTTGAGAAATGATTTAAGTCTCCGCAAATAACAGAAAACGCTAGTTCAAAATTACAACATTTAGGAGAAATAATGGTTCCATGCGTTCTTTAGACGGACGGCGCATGCCTAAAGTGACCATATGTCCCGTCTTGAACGGGACCGTACAATTTTTACGAAGCCTGTCCCGTTGTGTGCTTCAAGTTCTTCAGTGCTTAATTTTCCTTTCAGTGCCTCAAGTTCTTCAGTGCTTAATTTTTCTTTCAGTGCCTCAAGTTTTTCAGTGCTTAATTCTCATATCAGTGCTTTAAGTTCTTCAGTACTTAATTTTCATTTCAGTGCCTCAAGTTCTTCAGTGCTTAATTCTCATATCAGTGCTTCAAGTTCTTCAGTGCTTAATTCTCATATCAGTGCTTCAAGTTCTACAGTGCTTAATTTTCCTTTCAGTGCCTCAAGTTTTTCAATGCTTAATTTTCCTTTCAGTGCCTTAAGTTCTTCAGTGCTTAATTTTCCTTTCAGTGCCTCAAGTTTTTCAGTGCTTAATTCTCATATCAGTGCCTTAAGTTCTTCAGTGCTTAATTTTCCTTTCAGTGCCTCAAGTTCTTCAGTGCTTAATTTTCCTTTCAGTGCCTCAAGTTCTTTTGTGCTTAATTTTTCTTTCAGTGCCTCAAGTTCTTCATTGCTTAATTCTCATATCAGTGCTTCAAGTTCTTCAGTGCTTAATTTTCCTTTCAGCGCTTCAAGTTCTTCAGTGATTAGTGTAGAAGTAAATGTTCAAATGTGTTTACACACTTGCATGTGAGCATCATTAAATAGTAAGTGAGATCGTATTGCAGCCAGAAATAAGGTGTAGAAATTTATTTTTAAATAAATTAAGGGGCATGTAAAATATATCAATAGATGAAAAAAAGCATTATTGTTAGAGCAAGAACGATAGAGGAAAGAGTGTTGTGCATAGTATTCATTCCTGTTCTTTTCTTTTCTTCATCAAAATTGCTGTTTTTTTATTATTAATTAATATAAACTATGAAAAAATACGCGTTTTCTTAAATACACGTATTATTAAATAAAAAATAGTGGATGTTCCGTTTTAAGGACAAAAATAAATGGTCACATTACACATGCCATATAGGAGCCGATGGATCCGCACAAGTATTCTGCTTGACATATTCTTATTTATTTATTTGACACTTTATATAAATATACAATATATATATACATATAAGGGCGGGCATATTGCCTTAAGGCAATTTCTTCCTACCTACCCGAACCGTTTAGTTTGAGAAAATTACAAGTACATCTACATATTGAATCTTACAATTTCATACAAAAATTAACAACATAGATTAATAAAATAAAAATATATAAAAAAAAATACACTATACTATGAAGAGAGGAGAAGGGATGGGAAGGTGGGAACTGGTGAATGAAAATGGTGAATGTTACACAATGTGTAAAGTGGCCACTTAAACCAGCCAATGACAGTTCATAAGCCCTGTAAATGCCTAGACTTCCATATTCCCTTATTTAAGGTATTCTCCATCCCTGTTGTAATTTGTTAATCTTAATGACTCCCGAGGGGGTGAAATCCAGTCTTTTGTCAACGAACATTTGGACAAACTCAAATATTGTAATGAAACCAACTGGTCCAAGAAGAAGTTTAAAAATTGAAAAATTGTTTTCAGGCGTTGCCTAGTGTGGGAAATAATTCAGTCAGATGAATCTCTTCGCAACATTAAAGGTTTCAGCTCTTTAACTTCACTAAAATCAACAAATGGAAGAATTGAAGAAATATGGATGATCTAACATAGGCAAAATGGTGAATGTTACACAGTGTTTAAAGTGGCCACTTAAACCAGCCAATGACAGGTCATAAGCCCTGTAAATGCCTAGACTTCCATATTCCCTTATTTAAGGTATTCTCCATCCCTGTTGTAGTTTGTTAATGATAAAGGAACTATTTAAATATTTAGATAATGACATTTCAATCTTGACTTAAATGTAAATGAATCTTTAACATTAGTGGGTAGATTATTCCACAATCGAGCGGCTACTACTGTGAAAGAGGGGGCAAGAAAATTAGAGCTATGACAGGGTATTAAAGGGGTTCTCTTGTTACTAGAACGAAGAGATAGTCCGTGTTGTGAAAGAGTATTCTCGGTGCACGAGTAGAAAATGGGCTTACAATTTTGCACATGTGATTTTTTTAAATATAAATATCCAGTTGTTTGTAAACAATAAACCTTAACGTACTTAGTATAAATGTTTTTTTTATACTAAAAAGACGCTACTGGTATTTAGTGATCAAATAATCGCCTGTTAAATAGTTAAAATTATTTAAATACAATATTGAATTACGTTGTATTTTAGCATATATTTTTACCGGATAGCCATATGTATTTATGCACACTTGAGTTTTGTTATTCTATCAAAGTACTTGGATTTTCCAGTGTCATTCGTTGAAGAGTTTGTACAAAGATATAGTATTATATATTCTGTAAGGTATATAAAGAAATGACGCTATGTAACTATATATATACATTAGCACTTTGTTTCATTACGAACTTTTTGAACGAGGAAATCTTTACATGAATCTCCCATACGTAACTTATTTAAATTCAGATCCGCACAGAATACTAATAACTATTAATTTGATCAACATGTTACAGCAGAAATAGTGAACATATTAGAAAAGTGTGGAATATGGAAGTCTCGGCATTTACTGTCATTGGCTAGTCCCCTTACACACACTTTAACATTCACCATTCTCCCTATGTTTGAGCATCTATACTCCTTCATTTTTGACCTGCCCAATTAATAATTTACTGCAATAAGTTTTTTTAAACTTGTAATCAAAGAAATCAAATACTGATGAGACATTCATTTGAAAATGCCCTAACAAGGCGAAACAATTGTCACGAAATTTTCGTTTTTATATTTGTAAAAATAAAATAAAGTGTTCAGTAGACTCAAATTAGTGTTTCATTTCTTATATTATAAGTTTAAATATGGTGTTCTACAAAATAAACACCAAATCAATGAGTTATTAGTCAATCATATTACAACAGAGATGAAGAACATTTAAGAGAAGGTAATATAGAAGTCTAGGCATCTACAGGGCTTATGACCTGTCAATGGCTGGTTTAAGTGGCCACTTTACACACTGTGTAACATTCACCATTCTGCCCATATTCGAACATCTATATTCCTTCAATTCTTTCATCTGTTGATGTTTGTGAAGTTAAAGAGCTGAAACCTTTATTTATGCGGGTGAGATTCACCTAATGAGGAAGTTCAGTGGTTTTTTTCAATTTTTTTATTTGTTAATAGACTGTTAAACTAAGTCAAAAAAATGTTTTTTTTAATTTTTACATATCGTATTATCGGCGCTACGATTTTTTAAAGTTTTGTATTTCTGAAATAACTCCGCGTGTGACGTCAGAGGTTCATTTCCGCTTATTCTCATTCAGTTCTTCCTATTGGTCCAGAAGCGACAAGCAGACCGGAAATCTTCCATAGCTCTCAGATCATAGGTTGATTCACATGAACCAGTGACGTCATTTAAAGTAGTGCGTTTTTATCAAAATATTTTTTTATTATTTTTTCTGTAATCTTCCATAGCTCTCAGATCATAGGTTGATTCACATGAACCAGTGACGTCATTTAAAGTAGTGCGTTTTTATCAAAATATTTTTTTATTATTTTTTCTGTACATTTTTAAGAAACTTTGCAGTACAATTTAATGCTCTAATTTATACCCAGCGTAAGAAAACATTTTTTGTATCCAATTTCCCGTAGGGCTGAAGTTCCTCATTGAGTTGTTTCACCTACATACTGGGCAACGCCTATATTACCTTCTCTTAAATGTTCTTCATCTCTGTTGTAATATGTTAATTTAAACAGCTCCCCAGGGAGTTGAATCAAGTCCTTGTCTACAAAAATTTGGACAAACTCAAAATATTGTTGATATATCCACCTGGTCCATGAAGAAGTATAGAAATTGAAAAAAAAAAACATTTATCTAAAAATAACAACTATCCTGGCATATATTCCTAGCTTTTTCCACATTCATACATCTTGTCATACATGCCCTTCGGTTCTGTCTGCTTTTGACATGACCAGACTTAAGATTTTGGTTTATCTAATCATGCCACGTCTTCCTTGGTCGTCCTCGTCTCACGTTGCCGTTCATTTTCTCCAAATATACTTGTTTTACCATTCTTTCTATATGACAAACCATATCAGAGACATTTTCTTAATTTTATCAATTATACTGGACTCAGATTTACACTCTCGCCTGATTTCATCATTCTTAACCCTGTCATATATTGAGTTTCCACAAATTTGTCTAAGAGATCGCATTTCAACCGCGTTCATTCGGCTTTCATTCCTCCTCTGCCAGTTCTATGTTTCACTTCCATACATAAGTGTCGGGACTAAAACTCCGTTATGCACTGCCAGTTTAGCTTTGATTGACATATTTTTATTAGCAATTACTGTGCTTGGCGCTCC
This sequence comes from Micrasema longulum, assembly GCF_059751315.1. Taxonomy (NCBI): domain Eukaryota; kingdom Metazoa; phylum Arthropoda; class Insecta; order Trichoptera; family Brachycentridae; genus Micrasema; species Micrasema longulum. Next base: position 141,528 of record NW_028279167.1, read on the forward strand.
GTTCATTTTGTTGCCCGCATTCACTCTCCTTTCAACATATTTTTCTACTCTTACATCTCTTAAAAACATGCTTCTCAAATACACTAATTCTTCTACTTATTTATTTGTTTATTTTGTTCATTACCGCCCAAAAGGCATTTACAAAAAATAAAAATGAAATGCATGCTAACATACTAAATAATAAACAGAATATAAAGAAAAAAATTGTGAAATTAGTTAAAAATGATAAAAAGTTTTACAAAGTAAAAAAAAAAAAAAAAAACAATAATAACAAAGGTATGCAAGAAAAAACAGTAAGCATATAAACAAAAAATGCAAAGATATAAGCTTATGACATAAATTCTGTAAACCAAACAATAAATAAAGTGTTGCGGTAAGCAAGAAATACATTTTTTAGTTAAATTAATAAACAAGCAAGCATATATTATCACGAAAAAATAAGAAATAAAAATATGTATCTATGAAATGCGTATTAGCCAATACTACAATGCAATTTGATATAATAATAAAAAATAAATAACAAGTATAAGGTAATAAAAATAAACAAGTAAGTATTTTTTTTTAATTTATGAAATTGAATTGTCAATAATAATTTGACGAGCAGCTACAAATAAACTTGATATTGTGGACTTATAAGATGGTAAAGAATTGGACAGAATGTCTGCAGCCGTTCCATAAGTGTTACCTAACATATGCAGTCTCGGTATCAATGAATTGTATTATTACTCGAGAGATTCATTGTTTACATTTATTATGCAGTCAGTAACCTCACTTCCTCTTTCAAATACCATCAGTTTTGACTTACTTTCGTTCATCGCCAATTCGCTCTCCAGGCATACATCTTAAGACTATTTGTTGCAAATCATCCTTGCTGCTTGCTAACAGAACTGCATCATCAGCATACAAAAGAGGTTTACTGAAAAAGTATCAATTTTTGCTCCAATACCCATACATTCTATCTCTTTCATACCGTTGTCCATGTATAGATAAATATCTTGATCCATGCATTCACATCCACTTATAAAGGCTCCTTGCACGTCCCACACTTTAGCTGTATAATAAATAATAAATAAATTGATTTAATAAATATAACTTTTTGGTCCTTGACCTTCGAATCTAAGTTAAAATTTAGCACTTTGGATTTAGCACTCGAGAACTTGCAACCGCTACTCGAGTAGTCTCGAAGCTTTACTATTGCGTAATGGTCCATATACTTTTGTGCCCACTAAGCAAACTGTGTATTGACTACAAAATACATATAATATATTTATGTAATGACATGGTACGGTACATGAGACAATGCGTTTGACCTCAAATCTTCCACAAAGTCAACCTATTGAAAAATTTCTAAATTTTTATTATTATTTTTCAATTTATTTTTATAAATGTAACTCACAGTAAAGCAACAAATTAAATATAATGTAGCAATTTTTATGCATAAAATAATTAAGGGGATGAATAAAATAAACACAATATTAAAATTTAACCAACAATGTCATACATATGAAACTACTACTACTACTACTACTACCATCACGCCATTTCCCCGTAGGGGTAGGCAGAGAGAATGGACCGCCACACACGTCTATCCTGGCATACACTCCTAGCCTCTTCCACATTCATACATCTTGTCATACATGCCCTTCGGTTCTGTCTGCTTTTGACATGACCAGACTTAAGATTTTGGTTTATTTGATCATGCCACGTCTTCCTTGGTCGTCCTCGTCTAACGTTGCCGTTCATTTTTGCCATATATACTTGTTTTACCATTCTCTCGTCGTCCATTCGGTCTACGTGACCAAACCATCTCAGAGACCCTTTCTTAATCTTATCAATTATACTTGTCTCAGATTTACACTCTCGCCTGATTTCATCATTCGTAACCCTGTCATACATTGATTTCCCACACATTCGTCTAAGAGATCGCATTTTAACCGCGTTCACTCGGCTTTCATCCTTCCTCTGCCAGTTCCATGTTTCACTTCCATACATAAGTGTTGGGACTAAAACTCCGTTGTGCACTGCCAGTTTAGCTTCGATTGACATATTTTTATTAGAAATTACTGTGCTTAGTGCTCCGTTCATTTTGTTGCCCGCATTCACTCTTCTTTCAACATCTTTTTCTACTCTTCCATCTCTTAAAAACATGCTTCCCAGATACACAAATTCTTCTACTTGCTCGAGACATTCGTTGTTTACATTTATTATGCAGTCAGTAACCTCACTATTCCTTTCAAATACCATCACTTTTGACTTACTTTCGTTCATCGCCAATTCGCTCTCCAGGCATACATCATACATTCTAGAGACTATTTGCTGCAAATCAGCCTTGCTGCTTGCTAACAGAACTGCATCGTCAGCATCATAAAAGGGATAAAAAAAGATAAGATTACCAATTAGGAGAAAACAGAATCTCAAAACTCATTGTACAAGGGATTGAAGCTGTACAATGAGTTACCTGAAGAAATAAAGGAAATAGAAAACATATTACAACAAAGATGAAGAACGTTTAAGAGAAGGTAATATAGAAGTACAGGCATCTGCAGGGCTTATGACCTGTCAATGACTGGTTTAAGTGGCCACTTTACACACCGTGTAACATTCATTATTTTGCCTTTGTTTGAACATCCTTATTTCTTCAATTCTTCCATTTGTTGATTTTAGTGAAGTTGATGAGCTAAAGCCTTTATTGTTGTAAAGAGATTCATCAGACTGAATTATTTCACATACTAGGCAACGCCTGAAAATGATAACGATAACGAAAAAAAAATTAAATGGCCCTTTACTTATTTACTCTGTTGACAATAAATGTTTCCGCGTGTACAATAAAATTTTAGAGAAATTAACGAATAGCTTTTTTTTTTCAAATATAATTATCTTACATTTATTTATTTATTTATTATATATATACGGCCTAAGCCAAATACAACAGTTACATGAAGAAACATAAATGCAAGAAACTGAACAAAAAGAACATAAAACTATTTAGCAAAGACAAAAAAGGGCAAAACAATAATTGTACACAATATATTAAAATAAACGAAAGATCAAACACTTTGAGCTAAACCATGCCAATCCAACTTCATCCCACACTGTTTAGTCGCGAAGAGATCTACGAAAAGCCGGAAGATCTATCCCAAAAAATTCCTAGTCGTGTGATGAATTGACTAATCTACACATTCTGGACATTGGGGCATAAAAACCAAAGTTGCTCTTAGAAGATTTTATAAATAGCAGATTTTGACTTCTGGTGACACGGTTGGGAACATGAAAAGAAATTGATTGCAACAGAGATGGGACATCACTTAAAGCATTAAGTATTTTGAAAATGCATATAAGGTCCATCTCAGTTCTACGTCTCCCCAATGAAGACAGATTAAGAGATTGCTCTTTTTCATAATAAGAATAATTACCCCTTTGTAATCCGAGCAACCATGCCACTTTGTCTTAAAAAACGGTGTTGGACAGACTCGATATGGTCAATATGAGTCCTGTAGAATGGAGACCAAATAGGAGAGGCGTATTCTAGATGGGGTCGAACTAGTTAGCAATAAAGAGTTTTGATGGTATTAATATTTTTGAAGTCCGCCGTCACTCTATTGATAAAACCGAGAAGTTTGAGAGATTTGTTTACAATATTATCAATGTATTCACGATAGGAGAGTTTACTATCTAAAGTAATGCCAAGATCCTTTATTGACGAAACCATTGAAAGGGAAGTATTTTTTAGTTTGTAGTTGAATTGTATAGGTTTTTTTCGTCGCGAGAAAGATATTATTTTACATTTGTCAATGTTAAGTTGAAGACAATTGATGTCGCACCATTCATTAAAACAATTAATATCATGTTGAAAAAGAAGACAATCATTGGGAGATTCAATCAGTTTAAGTGCCTTGTTGTCATCAGCAAAAAGCCAGAATTTGGTATTTCGAAAAACATTGATAATATCATTTGGAAAAATATTAAATATTAATGGAGCAAGGTGGGCTCCTTAAGGTACTCCAGAAGTAACAGTGATTGGAGAAGACAAGGAATTATTAATTTGAATCAATTGTTTTCTTTCACTTTGGTAAGACCTGAAAAATGATAATAAAGGATCTCTTATACCAATTGCTTGTAATTTAGCCAGAAGAATTGTCTGATTGACTTTATCGAAAGCTTTTGTGTTACGATTATATTTTTCACGATCTGGCAACATTACACGGCGACTTTGCGTATGCGCGCGGTGAAAGTGGGACAAAGTGGGGGTTTTGTCAACAGCTCCTTCTGGACTATTCTTAATTCTATGATAAAATCAAATGAAATTGAATAAAATTTTAGTGTTGTACCAATCGAGTAAAAATTAATAGACACAAACGACTTCGATGAGTTTTATTTTCAATAAATGTTAGCCTTGTAAAACCACAATTAATAATAATTTATTATAATTCGTTACAATATTATTTGTTAGATAAAAATATTCAAAGCTAATTATGCAATTAACAATATGACACTATGATGCTAACCGCTGTAAATTTGATAGTTATTGACTAGATTTTATTGTCTACATAAATGTGGTCATTTTGATGCATCACTTACGAACAGATATTGTGATGTAAAAATTGTGCTACAAACAAAATACTTAGATATTTTATGATTAACATATTGCAACAGAGATGGAGAATATTTTAGAGATAGTAATATGGCATGGGTTATGACTTAAAGAAATAAAAACATGATCTAAGTATTCGAAAAAAATTACTAATGAAGATATTTGGTGCTGTCAACCAAAGCGGAGTGTGGAGGAGATGGTTTAATCATGAATTAGAGGCACTGTATGGCGAACGCAACATTGCACAATACTTCAAAATAAGAAGATTGCAATGGTTGAGCCATGTGCACAGAATGAATGATAACCGTACCCCAAAGAAGATTCATTATACCACTTTGGAAGTCAGACGAAGCAAAATTAAGATGGCTGGATGATGTGGAAAGTGACATTAGAGCAATCAGCCTGACGAACTGGAGAAGAGCCGCAGGGTGCAGGGAGGAATAGAGACATATTCTGGAGGGGGCCAAGGCCTCGATTATGATAGATATTAGGAAGATAAAGACGTCATACCTTCACCTTGACGGTATAGCTGATGATAAATTCGCTCTAGCGATTACAAAGATACACTACCGACTCCCTACCTTCAAGTTTTGGGTAGCTACGTCACGGTACACATATCTACGCAGCTTCAGTTTGACATCATAGTTGAAGATAAAATTCTCCCGACCGACTGCAAATAAATACTACCGATCCCCCCACCATAAACTCTTGATGTAAGTACATCGGTTTATACCGACGGGTCTAGAACTTCTCGATACGTTTATCTACGCATTGACAGTGTCAAAAATTTTGTTCCACCGAGCAATTTTTCCTTTAATTATGATTTATTAAAATTTGTTATCGTTTTAAGGTTGGCAATTTTTTTCTTCAAAGCCTATTAAAAATATTAACATATTACAACAGAGATGAAGAACATTTAAGATAAGGTAATACAGAAGTCCAGGCATCTACAGGGCTTATGACCTGTCAATAGCTGCAGCTCTTTAACTTCACAAACATCAACAGATGAAAGAATTGAAGGAATAAAGATGTTCAAATATAGGCAGAATGGTGAATGTTACACAGTGTGTAAAGTGGCCACTTAAACCAGCCATTGACAGGTCATAAGCCCTGTAGATGCCTGGACTTATATATTACCTTCTCTTAAATGTTCTTCATCTCTGTTGTAATATGTTAATATAAACAGCTCCCCAGGGAGTTGAATCCAGTCCTTGTCTACAAAAATTTGGACAAACTCAAAATATTGTTATTTAAAATATGATAGAGAAATTAGTAAACTTTGAAGTCGAATTCAATTCTGACATAACTGTCTGTTTCGGAAACGAGTAGCTAGATGCTACCCTATTAACATATTTAAGCATCTAGCCGTAAAATGTTACCAATGTAAAAAATAAATCTAGTTATTATACCTTTTCCGTCTGTTTTACTATCTTCCGGAGTGTACGTATCGAGACGTTAAAGGAGCCGGCTTTGTAGTCGCTCGGTAGATAAATACAGACGATCGTTAAGCATAATATCTTAGCAAGTGTCAAAACTCATGTTCAAGCGAGCATTTTTTGCTTGAATTGGGATTTATTAGAGTTTATAATCGCTTTGAAGTAGGCACTTTTTATCACAGAAGCCCATCTTTATATATATAATTCCTCTGTACGTGTGATGTCACTGAACTCCTTCGATCCCAAACTTTCGAAATTTTCCTGTTTTTAAAAAACACGCACTATCCTAGATTCAAACTAAAGACATGAACTCTTTGTTGCCATGATATATTTTGTTGCCCTTTAACACTTTGTATCCCGGAGCCGTGTAAACACGTGATTATATAACCACGCGTTGTATCCCGGTCCGGTGTTTTCACGTGGTTCACCAGCTGTTCAAAAAAGTGCATTTTATTGACAGCTGGTGACTTTTATTAGTACTTTTTAACTGCTGGTGAACTACGTGAAAACACGAGACCGGAAAACAACGCTTGGTTATTATAATCACTTGTTTACACGGCTCCGGGATACAAAGCTCAAAAAAAGGAGTGAGACGCTGTAGGTTTACGTGAGAAACATTGCAATGCGCAATGTGGCTCTCCATAAAGGCCAATGTTGGCAAAATTATCATACAAAAATGACTTATTAAATAGTTTCAAATAAATATGAGAAGCAAGAATTGATTTAACCTAGTATTTTTATAATTATGACACGTTTAAGAAACCCTTCACAAAGCATGAAATTTCACAAAAATGGGCCGGGCACAGGGTAAATTCTATGTGTTTTCGGCCGGTGCTCAAAGTGTTAATAATAAGGAATATTTTTTATGTTTTTTTATTTTTTTATTTCCTTTTTTAATAACCATAAAAAAAAATACCTTGTTATCTTTTACAGAATATTTTCTTTTCTCTTTCGTATGTAACGCAAAAATATTATAACTGTCTATTTATTATAGGAGTATAAATTCATAAACATTTCTTGTATACCCACGAAAAGACCTTGCTTTTTTGGGATTTTTGGTTTACTATTTTTACTGTTAATACGTATTTCATTGCTCTGTAATTATCCTTTATTTTTTTAATACTCTATTTTACCTCTTATGTATATTGTAACAAAAACAAATAATAATAAATAAAATTTTAAAAAAATAAAAATTATCATGTTTGGTTTCACGTGTTCGTATTTATTTGACGTTTCTTATCCGTGTGGCCATATACGAAGCAAAGCGTATTCACATCCAAAAATAATAAAAATCTAATTTGTTTCTTCTCTACCCCCGCGAAAAGATTCAGAATAGTGCCCCAGGACCGAGATATATTATTTTGGTTTCTAGGCATGGTCAAGGTTAGATTTGTATTCAAGGTTGGCAGAATAAATAATCGAAAAATTATTTTAATCTTACGAAATATACTAACAAATTTAACGACACACTGATGGCACGAATTGCGAAAAATTTACGAAATTACTTAAACGTGCGAAACCTTTTTATTAATTTTCGATTTGAAATCATGCTAAACTGGTTTATATTTTATGCTTTATCGATTAATAATGTTAATTTTTAATAATGAGATGATTTAGACACTGAGATCGTATCGTTAATAATATTTATGAATAATTTATTAAAAATTGTTTGATTAGTTACAATTTGTAAATCCTTTTAACATCTCTATAAAAATATTATTTTATCATTATTAATAAAAACATTAAGACTTATTTATCAATCATTAGCGGAATCAATTATTAGGTACGGTATTACCAGTTGGGACTTTTCTTGTAAAACCAACATTTAAAAAATTCAATATTTACAAACCTCGGCTCTTAAATTAATTTACAGATTACCTAGACTTGATAAAGAAGAGGTACCCGAACTTTTTAGTAAGCAAGGGTGCCTGTCCGTAAATGCTATTCTATGGCTCAAACTTGTTACTAGATATCGATTTGATAGTAACTACCAGAAGAGGCATTTACATTCACATAATACAAGGCTAGCACAACGCGAAAGCTTGTCAGTACCGAGGTTTGTAAGCAAGTATGGCCAAAAAACACTTCTTTATACAATTACTAAAAATTTTAATAAGATTCCTAAGATCACTTTAAAAGAAAATGTTGACAAAGATTTTAAGAAAAAAATAATTAAATGGTTTATGTGTAACAGAGCTTTATATTGATAATCATTATATGTCATCCATTTTAATTTTTAAAAATAAATTTTGTGTGGAAATTAGGTAGACTCTAAGGTACTCTTAGGCTTAGATTAATAACCTAATAGAGTCGCCCTTGCGGAGAAAAATAATTCTACGATTATAATGTATATTTTTTTTTAATAAATTTCATTCTTACCAGGGCCTCGATTATGATGGGGAATTAAAGACGTCATACCTTCACCTTGACGGTATAGTTGTAGGTAAATTCCATCAAGCGATTATAAAGATATACTACCAACCCCCCACCTTTAGTTTTGGGTAGGTACATCGATATGAATCAAGGGAAAGCACACGTCACAGTATACATATTTACGCTCTAAAATGACATCATAGTTGAAGATAAAAGTCTTCCGACCGATTACAAAGGTGTAGTATCTATACCACCATCAAGTTTTGATGTAAGTACATCATTTTATACCGACGAGTCTAGAACCCCTCGATACGTTTATCTACGCTTTAAAAGTGTCAAAAATGTTGTTCCACCGAGCAATTTTTCCTTTAATTATGATTAATTAACAATTTTAATCGTTTTGAGGTTGGCACTTTTTTATTAAAAGCCTATTGAAAATATGAGAGAAATATGTAAGTTTTGAAGTCAAATTAAATTCCGACATAACTGTCACTTTAATAAAACAAACGCCTAGATGTGGAAATAATGTCGCTTGGTTCTCTCCTATTATCAAATAAGTGTATTTAGGCGTCAGACACAGATTATATGCGTCAGAAAGTTACCACGCTTAAGAACTAATTTAGTTATTATATTTTGTTCTGTTTTACTATCTTTCCGAGTGTATGTATCGAGACGTTATAGGAGCCGGCTTTGTAGTCGATCGATACAGATCGGTAGATACATACAGGCGATCGCTAAGCGTACCGTCTTGGTAATTTCCAAAAGTCATGCAAAATTCATGTTCAAGCGAGCATTTTTTGCTTGAATTGGGATTTAATGGAGTTTATAATCGCTTTGAAGTGAGCACTTTTTATTACAGAAGCTTTTTTAAAATAAAAATTATAATTAATTTTAGTGTTTATGGCGTAAGATACGCGGACTAATTGTTTGCGGTCATTCCATTGGCTTGTTTCGATCATATGATGTCGATATGACAAGTAGGTAGAACATACCGAGGTAAGACACAGATAGTACAGAAGTTAAGTTTACCGTCTCGATATATACAGATGAAGATAGCGTTCATAATCGAGGCACTGGGCCTCGATTATGATGACAAGGTAAAATTAATCTTAAATTTTATCTACAAAGTAAAATTAAGTTTTCTGTATGAAAAATAGTAAAATTAAATTATATCGGAAATACTAGCAATAAAATAAAACAAGCTTTACATAGAAATAATCTTTTAGTTTTGTTTTATAATAAAAAACCTTTGAGCCAAACATTAATTAATAGTAAAGATCAGGTCGACAAATTGGAAAATAGCGGAATATACGAACTAACATGTACTTGTCCTGGTTCATATATAGGACTAAGCGGGAGAGCTATTAAATACAGAGTGAAAGAACATTTATCTTCACATAGATTAAATATCGACTTATCAAACTATGCATCACATTTAAATGAATTTAAACATACTTTTGATAAAACAAAAAACATAAAAATTTTACATGTAGGACATAAAGGTCAAAAGTTAGATAGATTAGAAATTTTAGAAATAAATAGGATAAAAAATAATAGCGATAGAATTTTAATAAATCAGCAGATAGAATTTAAAAATTCACCCAAATTAGCCCCCTTAGTTAGACCCTGTACATTTTAATAAAACAATAAATATATTTCATATAATAGAATATTTTCTTAAAGTACACCGCCGCCAACACATGTTTCAATAATTGGTCTCACTCTGTTCCATTGCAATATTGCGTATTGTATCTTTTTCAACTTATTTTTAAAAGTGCCTTCACTTTAAGATAATATTTAGTTTTATATAAATTACCCTTACACTGTATAATATTCACCAGTCTGAAGATGCCCATTAGAGGGTGAAAGCACTAATTGGTCAAAATAAATAAGTGGAAGTGTACCAAGTATTTTTTAAATTAATAACTTATATGAAAATATAAGTTATTACATCATTCAAAAAGAGAATATGTTTACATTTTTTTTTCTAAACATGTTCAATTACCGGTTACCGATGAAAACACTCCAATTTTTTATACAAATATACACACTTTTAAATATAAATATCGATATTATTTTATACCGTCTTAGTATATACCGATGAAGATAGCCGTTTATAATCGCGGCCAAGAGAGTAAAATCCAGTCATGCCTACGAACATTAAGTCATAGATACTAAATATTGTTTTGTATTTTTTTTTTATTACGATTTGTAACTGAATATTTCTTTTTTGAATGATTACGACTCTCTCATTAAATATTTGAGTATTTAATATTCTGATAGAATAAAATACGGTAATTAATTTAAAATTGGGTTCACGATTCCAAGGTAAGCTTAATCCAACATAAAAACTGTTAGTACATTCATAAATTATTATTGATAGACTAAATCCTAAAAAAATAATTGCCCAATTGTATATTTATTTGTCAATAACTTAGTTCAAATGTTGGTACTCTTTTTTAATAAATATTAAGCATTTTTAACCCTTTCAGAACCGAATTTACCGCAAAGAAGACCTGCAATTCTTGGTAACAAAAGTCTACGATGCATGCAAGAAAGGCGATTTTCTTATGAATTTTGATAGATCAAAAGTGATGGTTTTTGAAGGGGATGAAAATATAACTAAATGTGAGATCAGTGTGAACGGAGATATTCTGAATCAGGTAGAAGAATTTGTGTACCTGGGAAGTATGTTTACTAGGGACGGAAAGGCCGAGAAAGATATTGAAAGGGTGAGTGCCGGAACGGGGTGAACGGTGCACTGAAATCTACTTTGGCAAACAAATGTTTATCGCAGGAGGCTAAACTAGCAGTTCACATCGGAGTTCTAGTGCCCACTCCAATGTATGAGAGCAAAGTATGGAATTGGAAAAATGATGATGAAAATGCGATCCCTCGGGTGAATGTATGGTAAAACGATATATGATAGGTGCACAAATGTCGAGATCCGTGAAGTGTGTAGTCTGCCTACCCCTACGGGGAAACGGCGTGATGGTTTATTTGTTTGTTTGTTTGTTCAGAACCGAATTTCAGTGCATATAGGTGTAACCAAATGTGATATTAATGTGAACGGATACATTCTGAATCAGGTAGAGGGATTTGTGTATCTAGAAAGTTTGTTTATTAAGGATGGAAAGACTGAGAAGGATATTGAAAGGAGGATGAGTGCCGGAAACAGGGTGAACGGTGCACTGAAATCCACCTTGGCAAACAAATGTTTGCCGCAGAAGACAAAACTGACAGTTTTCAATGGAGTTCTGATGCCGACATTAATGTATGGGAGCGAAGTATGGAATTAGAAAAATAATAAAAATAGGTTGAATGTAGTTGAATTCCGATCTCCCAGGCGAATGTGCGATAAAACTATTCTACGTAAATGTATCTACAACTAACTACAGTGCACACTCGCCAATAAGGAGAATGCATACATTTGCAAATGAATACGCAAATGACGTAGATATATTTAATACTAGCGGACCCGACAGACGTTGTCCTGCCCGAACGTTGGCTTGCCTACTATTTATTACCTCAAAAAAACCCTTTCATTGGTAAGTAGGTTCCTAGGTACTTGTTTATGGTTGATTTCCAAAACATAAAATAAATATTTTTTCAAATATGGCATTCTTTTTGCAAACGTCAAACTTCTCACCAACAGAGGGGTGTACAAATACGATTATTAATAATGTATTGAATTTAATATGATTTAAGTATTACCAAAAATCTAGTTATAATAAAACGATGGGTAGAAATAATAAAAAAATTAAGAAAAGAATCTGATTGAGATCCACAAAAAATAAAGCTGTTTGTAAACATTCAACCACAATCTTTTTTAATACAAAAAAACAACATCTTTCCATTTTTTTGTAAATGCATTCTCCTCCCTGGACGCAACCCTGGTAGATCGATGAATAAAACATTTGTACTCCTAACGTTTTTTTTACATATTTGATTGAAGATTTTAATATCTACGAACACGCGCAGCGCAAAGATCTACATATCTCTGAAAACCGCCTGTAAATCGGTTAAGCCGTTTAGAAGGAGTTCGGCGACATCACACGTACAGAGGAATTATCTATGTATATAAAGATAACACTTTTCAATTTTAAAAGGCAGTGTATCAATTTCTATCTTCAAATTGTAAAACCTAAATAATACTATGTTGATTTCAATTGTTTACCGTTTATTCACTTATATATGTATTCTAATTAAGTATTTTTCTAACTTCTTCTAATTTTAAGATTATTTTAATATAATCTATACCAAAAAATGTACTCTAGTTCTCCACTGCAATATGTCTAAGTGTTATTATGTATCCTCATATATTTTCTACTAATATGTAAAGATTTTATTTTTTATTTTTCTTTCTTTTCTTAATTCATTTTTATTCTTTGCTCCTTTTTTTGTGTAAAATGCATTTCTGTCTTCATATTTAAAAATGCACTTCTGTTCTTTTCATTTTTATACCAATATGTAAAGATCATACTTTAATATTTTTCTTTTTCTTCTAAAAATCATTTTTATATTTTTTTGCTACTTCTGTGTATAATACGTGTCTGTTTTTATTTGTATATATGTATATAAAACATGTTAAAGCCTAAAAGGCGTTTAAATAATTAAATAAATTAAAATGAAACGAATACAAACTAATACAAATTTACACTAAAAATGTATTATGTAACTTAGTAGACATTATAATAATAAATATGTACATCTCCCCTCCCCTCCTTATCCTCTCTTCAAGCATTTTTGTCCTTATCCCGCCCAATTTACAGTAACTTAATGTTCTTAAAATAAATATTTTAAAAATCTTTGATTATTGAGTACATGAATATAACATTTTTATATGTATAAATTGTATGTATTTATTTGATATGTAATATATTTTCTTTACTAACTTTTTATACTATGTGGAAATCTGTCATTAATTCTGAGTTCATACTCTATATCTGTTTGTTTACTAAAAATATGTATGTAGAACTGTTGATTTCCAAATAAAATAAAACCAAATACCACTTTCGGACAAAGGGACTTTGAAAGTTGTTTAATCAACTTCTTTTTAAATTTTTTTTATAGCAAGAAATATTAGCGTTCTTTTAATTTACCCAAATATTATAATTTTGGTGGCCATTTTCAACGAGTTGTGAATAACTCACTTTTAGAAAATGGAAATCAAGTTGGGGTAGAGTGGGGTTCAAACCCCGGGCCTCTAGCCCATGAGTCCGCAACACTAGCCACGGGATTACAACCCACAATTCTCTAACTTATTTTCACTGTACATTAAAACAATAAGTAACAAAACAAATGTTTTAAAAGGCTATAAACCAGAGGATAGAGGAGCTGAATTGAAGTAAAATGGATTGTCTCATTCGCCCAAACCAATATCGAATCACCTGCTCCACAAACGTATATTTTATATCTGTTTTTGTTCTTTTATTGTGCGTTTTACTTTACAAAAAAAAAAGATATACAAAAATTCAATGTAAACATAAATACGTCGTGTTTATGACTGTCATAACGTTTTGTAATTTCTCTCTGTATATAAAATCTTATTTGTTTATTATCACATGTAAAAAATATAAAAAAGTATATTGTTGTTCGACACGAGAAACCTTAGTGAGGACTGAGGACACATTATTTTTATTATTTAATATTGTTTATAATACGAAAAAAAATAAACATAGTCAGAATGGTGAATGTTGCACAGTGTTCACCATTCTACCTATGTTTTAACGTCTGTATCTGCTGAATTTCAAATTTTGCACGAGATTACTGTTTTACGCTTTGCCGATCAGATTTTCTACTGTTTCAATTATTTTTTTACATGAGAATATCTCATCCAAAATTTGTTGCAACAGAGAGGGTAAACATTTTTGAGAAGTAATTACGGAAGTCAAGGCATTTACATGGCTTATGACCTGTCGTTGGCTGGTTTAAGTGGCCATTTTACACGCTGTGTGACATTCACCATTTTGTCTATAATTTGATATCGACTTTTTCAACTCTTCTATTTGTTGACTTTTGTGAAGTAAAATGGCTGAAATCTTAATCGTGTTAGTGAGATTCATCCGGCTGAACCAATTCACTTACTTGGCAACGCCTTAAATCAATTTTCCCATTTTTATACTTCTTCCTTATACCAGGATGTTACTTCAAAAATGTTTTGAGTATGTCAAAATGGATTGTCCAATGGATTGGATGGATTACCTTCCTGGATAACTCACTAAGAAGGAAATCCAGCCTGTCTTCAAACATTTGGACATACTCGAAGCATTGTTAGAACATCTAATATTTGAGAAGCAGAAATGACTTATTGGGTTATAAAATAATATGTGAAACTATTATAATTAAATATCTATAACTGAAAAAAAACATATATTTTTTTTTTCATTTTCTACTTTAAGACTAAGCACGGCAGTATTATTGTAAATATACAAAAACAATAAATGAATACACAAAATTAAATTAAAAAAAATAATAATTAACGAACACTTACCGGTTTAATTCTTGAAGCACTGATTAATTGTTCAAATTTCTGCAAAATAATTACAAAAATATAATTTTTGATATCTTCAAAACAAATTTAAATTAAAAGTCACAACTTAGGCACAGTTAAACCCGTATTTAACAACAGTTTAAAATTTTGTCACGTAAAGTTTGTCACGAAATTAATAGCGAACGTGAAGAGATTTACAACAATGCGAATTTGGAACAAAGTCACGACAAATTCGAACATCCTATTTCAAAAGTTCAATTCAAATTTAGAATTTCGAACAAGGATAGGGAAACACTATTTTCGTTAACGAATAGCAGCAAATTCGACAGGCGCCAGTTGGTTAGACGGCGGACTGTGAAATTGGCGTCATGGGTTTGATTCCCTCCAGTTGCAAGAAAAAAATCCAAGAATGATATTTTTTTAATGAGGATGTTTTTTTTGTTAAAAGACTTTTAAACTATACCAAAAAATATACATATTTATGTATATTTTTCAACGCTATTTAAAAAAATCTAATTTTGTAAAAATCATATAATACCTGCATATGAATTTAATTCCCAGGTGTTACTTCAACTCAATTCAAGAATAAAATGATAGTTACTTTTTTTTATGAAAACACGTATTCGGAACCATAAAGCGAAATTACTCGTTACAAGTTCTCTTCGGCGAGATCTGCTGATTGGTGAATTGGCTCAACATAACCGAAAATCTTTAATTTGTGGATTCGGAAGAACTAGTGACGTCGTTCATAGTAGTTCGTTATTATTATTTTTTGATGATATTTTAAGAAATTTACAATAAATTATTGCTCTGTTTTTTACTGCTATTATATTGCTCTGTTTAAGAAAAAGAATTATTTAAATCAAATTATTCGTTATTAAAAAGTATTATTACATAATTAAAAAACTTGTTTCTTTAACTATTTTATAAACACATAAATTTAAAGTATTATATTTTTTTATAATTATAAAGTTTGTATTCGAAGCACTAACTTGGTAATTATTTATTTTTTTATAATATTTTTTTTTAATATTTGTTATCAACGACGTCAAACAGTTCATAATTAACTCACAAAACAGCTAAATAATTACTCTTCTGTAATATTAAGATTTACGACACTAACCCTTATAGATTCAAGCCACAGATTTCATTATTCGAACACAGGCTGAATGATAGGCGAACGAGCCAACCACTACCTCTTCTAGATTTTTATTTTCAAGATTTTCACCTGAGACTACGAGTCAAAAACCTTCGTATATATATGTAAATAAGGGTAATAATTTAATTTATCGGCCTCGTGGTGTAATGGTCAGCGCGTTAGCCTGCCGTGCAAGAGGTCTCGGGTTCGATTCCCGACATGGCTGATAAGAAATATTTAGTTAAAGGATGTTTTCACACTAGAATACTTCATAGTCCCTGGACTGGTACCCGAAGCGAAAGACTGATCATCTTACCTTCATGTAACAAAATGATCAAGATACGCGGCGATTGGTGTACGGATGCAGCGCCCTATGGGAACGGTGATGATGATGAATAATTTGAATTGGTTTAAATCGGTAACAAAGCGAATATCGCCTTAAATATTTTTACACATTTGTACCACCTGCCTCACAAAAATTCTGGTTTTAGCAAAATTTCAAAAATAACAAACGTCAAATTGAATTAAACCAAAAATTAAATTTCAATGTCGTATAACTTCTGAATTGAATTTAAGTGAAATTTTGTTCAAAGAACTCACTTGAATTTTGTTCAATTTAAAATCGGAATCGAACTCTACGGATTCAAATAGACGAATGTGAATATTTGGCTGATGGCGCACTGTGGCAGTATAGGCTACCGTCCGTCGCGACGTGCAAAACTGGAGTGAGGCACGAAAATAAATATTTTATGTGACATGCATAGTTTTGCGTCGGGTCCGTGTAATAGACGACGCAGGTGTTACGAACATTTTATTATTATTCAATATGTAAAATACCGTCATAAAATATACAGAATCGTCCACATAAGCGATTATACTCAGCTTACCATTATATTCGACTTTCGATAAAAATGTTTTATAGACCATGTTTATGTGAAATTAAATCAAATAATTGTAATCTTCCTCTGTTCCTCTGTACGTGTGATGTCACTGAACTCCTCCTAAACGGCTTAACCGATTTACGTGCGGTTTTCAGAGAAATATAGATCTTTGCGCTGTGCGTGTTCGTAGATATTAGAATCTTCAATCTAATATGTAAAAAATAAGTAAGAAGCATAAATGTTTTATTCATCGATCTACCAGGGTTGCATTCGAGGAGAATGCATTTACAAAAAAATGGAAAGATGTTGTTTTTTGTGTGTAAAAAAGTTTGTTTTTTAATGTTTACAAACAGCATTTGTTTTTTGTGGATCTCAATCAGTTTCTTTCTTTCAATTCCTTTTAATTTCTCCCTATTTATTTCTTTTTATTGGATTTTTGGATTTACCAAAATATTACTAAATTCAATAAATTTTTCAAAATCGTATTCCTACAAAACTAAAATAATATTCAATTTAATACATTTTTAAAAATCGTATTCCTACATAAGTACACCCCTCTGTTGGTGAGAAGACCGGAGTTCGACGTTTGCAAAAAGAATGCCATATTTGAAAAAATATTTATTGTATGTTTTGGGATTCAAACATAAACAAGTACCTAGGTACCTACATAAATTGTTTTGGAATTTAATTACAAACAAGTACCTAGGTACCTATTTATCAATGAAAAGTATTTTTTCAAGCTAATAGAAGGCAGGACAACGTTTGTCGGGTCCGCTAGTTTACTCTAAATCACCACCACCGTTAATATCTTCCTACAAAATAAATTATGCAAAAGATATAAACATTAAATGTGACAAAAAAAATAAATAAGAATTTAAGTAAGAAAATAATAATTGTTAACATTTGCGTTTTCCATGGTGGTAATAAATTAAAATAAATAAAAATACCGAATGTACACTCCGAACCATCCACGCACACACATGAACGCACATATAAAACATACACGAACATATTACACGCGGCACATATACATAGCATAAACCACTCAAGATGCACATTCAGCAACTATCCCAAATAATCGACCCCATGAAGACATTTTCTTTACAAATGCAACGTGCAGTTAAAAATGTCTACATCAATACTGAGTCCGTTATAATTTCTACAGGTACGTCTAATGAATGAATTCGAGGTATAATTGTTTTTACAAGTCGGTACATAAAAAAGGGAATTTAATCTAGTATAGCGATGAGGACAACGGAAACCAATAGTTTGTAAAAGATACGGCGAATCAACTATATTATTGAGAATTTTGAAAAGAAAAATTAAATCATATGTAAGGCGCCTTTTTTGTAGTGATTCTATATTAAAATTGATCAAAGATGCGCCGTTATCATTTTCAATGTTGCCAAAAAGATATTCCAGGCTCCTTATAAATTTCTTTAATATATTTATAAAGTACGCCCAGCGCCCAGCCTGTTCTCAATGAACGATGAAACTAGCTCAGCTTATTACTCCATACAAAAAAATACGCTTTATTTACGTCCTAGTTGCGTTTTTTTAGTACGAAAACAAGCTCGCAGATTACAAATATTATTTGAAGATTCTCTATTTGGAAACTAGTATTTCGAACATTATTTCCGAAGGACTATTTTTCTCTGATATGATACCGTCGGCATATTGTGTATCATATAGGACATGTGGCGTTTGCAGTGGCCGTTTTTGGCATTATTCATTTTAACAGGAATCGGTCAGTGCTCAGTGTTGACATTAAACTCAGAATGGAAATATTTATTTATTCATTTATTTATTTTTTTATGAAATCATAGTCTTTATATAAAACAAGGTACAAAAGAACAATTAAAAAAAGTAAGACCAATTACAGATTTCACACTAATTTATTATGAATGCAGGAGGAGAGGGGAAAAATAATTTAATTCTAAAAAAGTAAAAATCAAAAATATTACATAAAAAGTTCATAAAAAAGAGAAGACATTGTATAGCTACTCTACTTTCCTCCCCCTCTCTCTGCTTCCATGAACATTTTAATTTAATTGTAAAAAATCACAACCAACCATAAATTATTAGATGCAGGTAGTAGATGAGGGTAAGTATAAATTAAGAGTTGAAATCAAATGTTTAAAATTAAAAGTAAAAGTTAAAATTAAAATGAAAAGTTAAAATTAAAATTAAGTTAAAAGTTTAAATTAAAAGTTAAAATTAAGAATTAAAATCAAAAAGTGAAAATTGAAAGATAAAATTAAAAATCAAATTAAAAGTTAAAAGTCAAGCAGGAGATAAATTTAAAATGTCTTTAACTGATCTGATAAAAATATGGTATTTACAATGTAGTATGTCGATGTCGCTAAAACTGTCATTAAAGGTAATCTGTATTCTTCGTAGAGTGCTATTTTTTAAATAATTAGTCATTGAGTTAGGAATGTCGAAGAGTACAGATTGACGAGTTCTACGGACAGGGACTCGATATGAAATGCATCTAACAATTTCTGGGCTATCAATTACGTTATTGACAATTTTGTATAGAAAGTAAATAAATATCTGCTGAATGTCACTGTAATAATTTTTAATAAACTTTTGTACAAGTGTCGTACCAAAATATAAAACAACGTTTATTGCGTGGGTTATAATAATTGTTTTTTGAGTTGTTTTTTTAAAGAACGACAGAAAAAAATGGTAATTTATAATTTTATCACTTATATATTATGTACTTACATGTAGGTAAAAATAAATGTTTTTTTTTAGATTTAGATCCATTAAGTACCTTTTACATAGTCCTGAATTTCTAACCCTTAGTAAATTTAAATTACAAACAATTTCTAACACTTTTTCATTTAAATTCGCTGACAAAACACCGCATTGTTTTCGATATAAAATATTAAAGTATAAAGTAGATACTAACCTCCTTAATAAAGTGCAAATAAATAAGGGATTGAGAACACTCAGACATCGGGACGTATTTAAACTGCCTTTGTTTTCAAGTAAAGCAACATACCACACACCTTTGGTCCACATGTGTCGGGAATATAACATGTGCTGCCGAAATAACAAAATCAACATATTTCATGATACTCTCCTAACTTTTGCGAATAATCTTTTAGGAATAAATATTAGCTAACAAGTACACATGCACAGTTTATTTTTTGGATTGTGTTTTAAATTAGAAAATTTAAAAATAAAATAATATTAATATTTAAAAATTCCATATATTTAGTGTAATTTTATAATAACAGAAGATATAATATATTCATGTGAAATTGTATCGACTAATACCTTAAAATGTCTGTCAGCCTCGAGGTATAATGGTCAGCGCGTTTGCTTACCATGAAAGAGGTCCCAGGTTCAATTTCCGACATGGTTGATATAAAATCATTATTTAAAAGGGCGTTTTCACTTTGGAATATTTCATAGTCCCTGGACTGGTACCTGAAGAGTAAAACTGACCATCTTAACTTCATGCAGCAGAATCGATCAAGATTCGCTACGATTGGTGTACCAATGCAGTGCCGTATGCACCATTTGTTGCGGAAATGGAATAATGATGATGAATAAGTTCTCCGAAACGAAAGCCATTCTCAAAAAGAGTGTACAAGTTTGGATTTTGACTAAGGGAAAAGACCCATGCAGAAGACTGATGCGAGATATTGCATTGATTTATATGTTATTTAGGGTGTTGTCCAAATATTTGTTGAAATATATGTATGTTTATGTAATAATATTTAATTTATATTTTTGCTATTATTTGATAATATACATGCTTCCACTTTCCATTATGCTGTATCCCAACTCACGGGGCCCTTGGCTACCATCACGCCATTTCCGTAGAGGTGAGCAGAGAGAATGGACCGCCACACACGTCTATCCTAGCATATATTCCTAGCTTCTTCTACATTCATATATCTTGTCATACATGCCCTTCATCTCTGTCCGCTTTTGACATGGCCTGACTTAAGATTTCGGGGTTTTCTGATCATGCCACGTCTTTCTTGGTCGTCCTCGTCTCACGTTGCCGTTCATTTTTGCCATATATACTTGTTTTTTCATTCTCTCTACGTGACCAAACCATCTCAGAGAACCCTTTCTTAATCTTGTCAATTATACTTGACTCAGATTTACACTCTCGCCTGATTTCATCATTCGTAACCCTATCAACCATTGATTTCTCATACATTCGTCGAAGAGATCGCATTTCGATCGCATCGATAGGGACGAGGTTGTCAATTTTTTTAAAGTTCGAGAAGAGCAATTAGCAAAAATTTACAAATCTGCTTTCATACTTTTACTTTTATTTGCTTTTTATATACTCGTATCTTGAAATTTTTATGTTATTTCATTATGTATTTTTGTATTATTTAATTTTGTATGTACTATTATTTGGCATATTATTTATTACTCCTATTTTTTATATTTCTTACTATAGTATTGAGTGAGTTTCAAAAAAACATATCTCAATTATCATTTCAATTATATTTTTTAAAAACATTCTTTTTCTGTTGATTTCAATTATACTATAATTTTGTTTTTTTTTAATACTACTGTATTTTAATATTATTTTGATGATTTTAATGATACCATAATATTGTATATTTGATTATGTGTGAATCTTCATTTGTATAATTTATATTTTTAAAATTGTTTCTGAATATCTTTTTTGCATTGTATTCTTCGGATTTTTTTTAATCATTACTTATACTTTTTTCTGGATTGTTATTCTATAGAATCACATGTTATAATTTAATCTAATTAATTTAAATGTATTTTCATTGTTA
This sequence comes from Micrasema longulum, assembly GCF_059751315.1. Lineage (NCBI taxonomy): Eukaryota > Metazoa > Arthropoda > Insecta > Trichoptera > Brachycentridae > Micrasema > Micrasema longulum. The sequence goes on from NW_028279167.1 coordinate 163,224, forward strand.
TTTATTGTGGCTTGACACGGGCATAGCCTAAAAAGCCTTAATAAGTTCATTAATATTTAGGCTAGTGTAATTTTGAATGAATAAATAAATTTCAACAGCGTTCACTGGGCTTTCATCCTTTCTCTGCCAGTTCCATGTTTCACTTTCATACATAAGTGTTGGGACTAAAACTCCGCTATGCACTGCCAGTTTAGCTTCGATTGACATATTTTATTACTAAATACTGCGCTAAGAGCGCCGTTCATTTTGTTGCCAGTTATTAATATTTTTTTGTAATACATACTCGTATGTATTTATATGAATAAATAAATATAAATAAAAATGAATACCTATAAGTTACATGTTTTTTAGTTTGTATTTTTGTTGAATTCCCTTATAAGATAAAATTTAAAAAAAATAATTTTCACGAAAACACAGCGGAGAACTTTTTAAGTCTCCGTGATAAAAATTTGCGAACCAATGTTTTACACCCCTGTTTCTTTACATCCGTGACCAGTGAAGGCTTCTACATGATAGTACTCAAAATCAAACATTGGACATCCCTACTTGGTAGCTCTGACGTCATACAATTATTTATTTATGGTTATAATTTCAATAATGAAATGATTTGACGACGCCGAAACGAGCGTAAGAATAATCCCAGCTTTGGCGGCGTTAGTAGAATTACTATAAATTATGCAGAACTCAACATGTAGCTTTGTATTAATATCAACAATGTTTGATTATGTCCAAATGCTTGCAGACTGGCTGGATTTCTTCCCTAGGGAGTTATTCATATTTTAATTTATTGCAACAGAGAGGGAAAACATTTTTGAGAAGTGAATTTTTTATTTTTTATTTTTTTCTTTTATTTAGGAAACATACAGTACAGTTACAAAGTTTAATATTTTACACAATTAGACTTAATTCTAATGGACCAGTGAAGTTTCCATATTATAAAGCAATTTTATGTAAGGTTAATTATGAAAGTATAAAAAAGAGAAGGAAAAAAGAAAAACATAAATGAAAGTTGTTTAAAAATTAAAATTTAAGTGAAAAAAATATATTTTAAAGTTTGTAGTTTGTAGTGAGTATTTACAAATGAAATAATATTAAAAATGAAGAAAATTTGTAAGAGAAATTAAAAATTAAGAATTGAAATAAAGAATGAAAAACATGCTCAGATGTAAAAATAAAATAAAATACTAGTAACATTTTTTTAAAAAAAGGAAAAACATAAATATACACATATTTATTTTAAGGGATTCAAAGAAACGATGAGAATAATCTTTAAGTAAAATATAATACAATAAATTTAAGTCAATTTAAAAAACATCTTAAAAATTAATGACACATTATACTCGTAGTAAGAGCAGCAATATATTGATTTTATTTACATATATAATAAAAGTAATTAAAAGTATTTTAAAAGTATATAAACATGCCAATGCAGCAGAGAAAAAATTAAAAATAAAGAAGGAATAACAAATATAGCAAGTAATCTTTAAAATTTGAAAAAGCAATATAAGGAGATGATTTTAAACCAAGAGAAGTCGATAAAATTTCATTAAAGCGACTTTAGTAGTAATACAAATTTCAAAAGAGAAATTTGATTTATAATAATAATATTGATGTATGTAATTTGAGTGGTATAAGAGAAAAAGAAAAAAGAGGAAAGAGAAAAATGAGAAAAATATGGAAATCTAGGCATTTACAGGGCTTATGACCTGTCTTTTGTAAAGTAAAAACGGCTGAAACCTTTATCACGTGGTTTTTGCTACTTTATGAAAAGATAACTCACGTGCATTCTCCATTACTTTACCCATTGTAATATATTTTTACTAATGACTTTTTACCCTTTGTTTTTCAGAAATCATAATTTACAACAATCACACTCAGGAAGGATGGGACACTAAAAATAAATAAAATACTTAAACTCATTAAAATAGCATTATATCAACTCATTAGTTAACCCTAAACAAATAATTGATAATGATCCTTAAGATAAAAATAACTTCATTTAATTTACTTTCATATAGCTTTGAATTATCTATTCTTACCTCTGTTTTGTATAAATACATTGAACTCCTTAATAAAGATACCAGTCTCGAAGATGTCGCGAAAGCGATGAAACCGGTCACTGGATATTCCAAATTTGTGAATTTAAGTATCACTCGTCTTTTATTTATATAATAAATTGTGTAAAAACGCTATGATTTTTAAAAATCCTGGAGAAATAAATGTCTAATGCGTCTACTGACACTCGAATTAGGCTTGTAAACTAAAATTCCAATTTTCAGAGCTCACCAAACGTTTAAATTGCATCTTCTTCTTCTTCAGCATTGATGATAAACACCTGGTCCATGAAGAAGTATAGAAATTGAAAAAATAACATTTTCAGGCGTTGCCTAGTATGTAGGTGATATAATTCAATTAGATGAATCTCACCCGCATAAATAAAGGTTTCAGCTCTTTAACTTCACAAACATCAACAGATGAAAGAATTGAAGGAATATAGATGTTTAAATATGGGCAGAATAGTGAATGTTACACAGTGTGTAAAGTGACCACTTAAACCAGCCATAGACAGGTCAAAAGCTCTGTAGATGCCTAGACTTCTATATTACCTTCTCTTAAATGTTCTTCATCTCTGTTGTTTTTTTGTTATTTAAATATTTTGATAATGATCCTTAAGATAAAAATAACTTTATTTAATTTACTTTCATATAGCTTTGAATTATCTATCCTTACCTCTGTTTTGTATAAATACATTGAACTCCTTAATAAAGATACCAGTCTCGAAGATGTCGCGAAAGCGATGAAACCGGTCACTGGATATTCCAAATTTGTGAATTAAAGTATCACTCGTCTTTTATTTATATTATAAATTGTGTAAAAACGCTATGATTTTAAAAAATCCTGGAGAAGCAAATGTCTAATGCGTCTACTGACACTCGAATTAGGCTTGTCAACTAAAATTCCAATTTTTAGAGCCCACCAAACGTTCAAATTGCATCTTCTTCTTCTTCAGCATTTTGTTCTCTTCTGCTGGATAGTTGCCTCTTCCATATTATTCCATTTGTTTCGATCGGTTGCTACCAATTTTTACCCCCACAGCAGCTATGTCGTCGGACCATCTTATTTTAGGTCTTCCGACGATCTTGTGGGGTCTTGTCTCGCAACATGTTCTGCCCATTGCCACTTTAGTACAGCTACGCGATCCATAATATCCGCTATTCCAGTTCTGTTCCTAATTTCTTCATTTATTACTTTATCTCTTAAGTTTATACTTATAAAATAAACAACCTAGATTCTAGAGATATAAGGATACAATGAAAGCATCCACCCCTTTCCCGAAACTGTTCATAAAGACTCGAGTCTTTCTTCAGTTTCGCGTATCAATATCAATATTTTTATTTTTTTTAAACTAATTAAGCGATAATTGAATATTTCTTTACAATCAAACCGCGAAAATAACAAAACAAATAAACTTTAAAAACTTTCATTGTACCCCTCACTGCAGTATTGTCAGTTTGTGATCAATCAAATACACATGGTCAGCACAATCACCTTTTTCTAATTTCCCAGTATTACAGTGGAGGAATACAGTGTTAGTTCCAAATTGAGACCGCGGCCGCACGCTCCAGATCCCGCATCGGAAAGGAAGAAGAACGTAGTAATACAAACAAATCAATCAAACGACACGAAACCCAAATACATATAGGAAACATTAGAATAATTTGCCCTTTACAACATGCACTCAATCAACAGAAAAAAAACAATACGTATCTATAACAAATCACAGTGGAACATCAAATTATCAAGACACTACCGGCAAAATCCTAACACAGATCCTAACATGATCCCTATCGAACTCAGGCGAAATTACATTTCGTCATAGTACTGAATTCCTCGCAAAAACCATTTTCCTAATACCAACAGTAGAAACAATCCTATGCAAAGACCTTAATCGTCTTAACAATCTCACAGACCTTAAAGCAGACGAAACGAGTCCTAGAGCATGGTCGGCGCGTGGTTCTCTTGAGTTAGTCTACTATTTAGATTTGTAATTTACCGTTTCCCTTCTATGGGACAAGATATAAGGATAATTGGTAACCTCTACTGGCATCAAAAAGCTGCAGTGAAAGTGGATGATGAATTGACATCGGATATAGACGTATGTCGAGGAGTCCGCCAAGGACGCATTCTGTCTTCTCTCCTTTTTAATATGTACTCGGAAGCCATTTTTAGAAATGCGCTAAATAAACTAACAAACGGCTATTGTTAATTTATTTTTATTTATTTATTTATATTTTTATGCTAATGCATAAATGGACAAATTACAAACAATATCCGATACGCGGATGATACTGTGCTTCTAGCAGATAGTACGGAAAGCCTGCAACTATTATTGTACAAAGTTTACACGGCAAGTTTGAATAAAGGGCTTGAGATGAAAATTTCCAAGACTAAATGTATGGTTATTCGGAAAAAGCCATAAACTTTACCGATGACTTTAAAACTTGGAGCGCAGGGTATTGAGCAAGTTCTTCAGTATAAATATTTAGGATGCTGGCTGAATGATAAATGGGATCACTCGCAAGAGATCAAAGTCAGAATAGAGATGGCGCGAGACTGTTTTTTCAGGATGCGTGACCTTATTTGCAGTAGAGACTTTAATTTAGACCTCCGAATGCGCATTGCTCGATGTTACGTCTTCTCAGTACTTTTTTACGGCGTCGAAACGTGGACACTTACCCAAAACACTTCAAAAAAGATCGAAGCCTTTGAAATGTGGTGCTACAGGAGGATATTAAAAATCTCCCGGTGGACAGAGTCCGAAACGATGATGTTCTCCGACGGATGGAAAAAGATAAAGAGGTACTGAAGACCATAAAGAAAAGAAAACTCGAGGACTTGGGGCATGTGATGGGAGGCGAAAAATATAACATTTTGCAAGTCATTCTACAGGGAAGGATTGAAGGAAGACGCAGTGCAGGTAGAAGGCGCATCTCTCGGCTTAAGAACTTGCGCGACTGGTTCCATTGCAACACTCAGTCCTTCTCCAGGGCAGTTGCCAATAAAGTAAGTATCGTAACGATGATTTCCAACCTCCATCGGGGAGAGGAACCATAAGAAGAAGAAGAAGGCTTATACCAAGCATGGATCTTCCCATGGACCGCTGTGTGCATTTGATCTTTTCTACATTTCTTTGTGTGAGGGCCATAGTCTCTAATGTATATGTTGTCACTGGCAATATGCATGATTCGTAAGTTTTCCCTTTCAGACAATCAAATTGCATATTTCCACTGAATTATAATTGCCAAAAAAAAACAGAAAACAAAATAGCAAATTAAAATAATTAGAAAAAATAGTCAAAAGCCTCATCAAACTCTAATCTACAACTGATGGTGCATAAGGCACTGCATTGGAAAAACAACATTTCAACTAATTAAAAATATTGTCAACAATATTTTGAGTTTGTCCAAATTTCTGTAGACAAGGACTGGATTTAACTCCTTGGGGAGCTGTTTATATTAACATATTACAACAGAGATGAAGAACATTAAAGAGAAGGTAATGTGGAAGTCTAGGCATCTACAGGGCTTATGACCTGTCAGTGGCTGGTTCAAGTGGCCACGTTACACACTGTGTAACATTCACCGTTCTGCCCAAATTCGAACATCTATATTCCTTCAATTATTTCATCTGTTGATGTTTGTGAAGTTAACGCCTGAAAATGTTATTTTTTCAATTTCTATACTTCTTCATGGACCAGGTGGATTTATCAACATTTTCAGGCGTTGCCTAGTATGTAGGTGAAATGATTCAATTAGATGAATCTCACCCGCATAAATAAAGGTTTCAGCTCTTTACTTCACAAACATCAACAGATGAAAGAATTGAAGGAATATAGATGTTCAAATATGGGCAGAATGGTGAATGTTACACAGTGTGTAAAGTGGCCACTTAAACCAGCCATTGACAGGTCATAAGCCCTGTAGATGCCTAGACTTCTATATTACCTTCTCTTAAATGTTCTTCATCTCTGTTGTAATATATTTGATTATTTTTGAATATTTTTATTTATTGAAAACTGGCTTCAGAAATCTGAAATCTCTTTGTGTTGTTTTGTTTATTTATTTCAATAAGCGTATAAATTATACCTTTATTGAAGAAAAAAATAAAAATTAAAAACTAACTAAATTGTCGAGATTTTTGTTTGAACGGTTCCATTTTAACAGAACCTACGTCAGCGATCTCCGTATTATAGTTTTTGGTATCTGATAACCTTTGGTATGTACACTTGATCCACTCTACATTTGATTTTCCTCATTTGCAAAACATTGGTAGCTTCGAGTATTTACTTGAAACTCCAGGAAAAAAACAATTTTACGAATTTGACGTCTAGAGTCAAGAGGCGTACCTTATTGACTTGTCTACTTCAAATTTGGCGGCCTACGTGATGTAATATTTATGTATTTAACTTTTTGTACATAATGTTACTTGTACGTTGGCGGGCTTATTGCCAAATGGCAATTTCTTCCAACCAACCAATAAAATAAAAGTTTTATTTTTATAATTTAAGTGACAAAATATATTCAATAGAAAAAAAAGATTAAAAACTTAAAGATATATAAAAATAGAAATAAACGTAATAAATAACATTAAATCAAAACTATTACTCAATGGGAAAAAGGAAAAAAAGAGGAAAAATGTCTATCTGCAGAGGCAGCGCATAAGTTGGCAACGTGAGGCGGCATCAACATGAACTAAATTTCTTTTTGTGGGATTTGAATGCTTGAGGAAAACATGGGAGCTCCTACCCAGCTGGAGAAGACAGAAGAAAATAATGTTGTGTCTCGATGAAAAAAATATACAAGAGTTGAATAATCAGCATTTTTTAATTTATTTCAACAGAGAGGGAAAATATTTTTGAGACAGGAATATGGAAGTCTAGGCATTAATAGGGCTTACGACCTGTCATTCGCTGTTTTTTTTAATTTTTTTTTTTTGTTTTTTTACTATAAACATAATAAAACAGAGTATTAAAAAAATAAAGCATAATTACATATCAACGAAATACATATTAATAGAAAAATAGTAAACAAAAATCCCACAAAGGTTTAAGTGGCCACTTTACACACTGCGAAACATTCACCATTCTGCTCATGTTTGAACATCCATATTTCCTCAACTCTTTCATCTGTTGACTTTTGTGAGGTAAAAGAGCTGAAACCTTTATCACGCGGGTGAGATTCATCCGGCTGAACCAATTCACCTACTAGGCAACGCCTGAAAACAATTTTACAATTTTTATACTTCTTATTTTACCAGGTAGTTCATTAAAAAATGTTTGAGTATGTCCAAATGCTTGCAGACTGGCTGGATTTCATTCCTTGAGAGTTATTCGTATTTAAATTTATTTCAACAGAGAGAGAAAACATTTTTGAGATGGGAATATGGAAGTCTAGGCATTTACAGGGCTTATGACCTGTCGTTGGCTGGTTCAAGTGGCCACTTAACACAAATTTAAATATGAATAACTCCCTAGGGAGGAAATCCAGCCAGTCTGCAAGCATTTGAACATACTTAAACATTGTTGAACCGGCATTTCGTTTATTAATTTATTAATTTTGTAAATAATGCTAGTATCAGAATAACATAATGCACGGATCTCGACATTAATTTGTGCACCTTGTACAAATTGTTTATATGTGAATTTGGGAATACCTACTACGCCATTTCTCCGTAGGGGTAGGCAGAGAGAATGGAACCTCCCACATGTCTATCCTGGCATATATTCCTACCTTCTTCCACATTCAAACATCTGGTAATTCATGCCCTTCGGTTCTGTCTGCTTTTGAAATGACCAGACTTAAGATTTGGTTTGTCTGATCACGCCACGTCTTCCTCGGTCGTCCTCGTCTCCCGTTACCGTTCATTTTCGCCATATATACTTGTTTTACCATTCGTTCGACGTGACCAAACCATCTCAGAGACCCTTTCTTAATCTAATCAATTTTGCTGGATTCAGATTTACACTCTCGCCTAATTTCATCATTCGTAACCCTGTCATACATTGATTTTACACCAGTCATCAAAGAGATTGCATTTCAACCGCGTTCACTCGGCTTTTATCCTTCCTCTGCCAGTTCCATGTTTTCCTTCCATACATAAATGTTGGGACTAAAACTTCTTTGTGCACTGCCAGTTAAGCTTCGATTGGCATATTTTTATTGGCAATTACTGTGCTTAGTGCGCGGTTCATTTTGTTGCCCGCATTCACTCTCATTTCAACATCTTTTTCTACTCTGCCATCTCTTGAAAACATGCTTCCCAGATCCTCAAATGAATACCTAAGTAAAATAAATAGAACAACTTTGTTTTTAACCACTAATTTTTATTTTTCACCGACCGGTTTCAAAGCGAACAAGCTTCTTTGTCAAGGTTTACGTAACTAATGAATTGATTCCTTTTTATTTTATTTCTATCATGTTCACTAAATACTACACGTGGACCCAATAAATCAAGTGTTTTTTTTTTAATTAGTGGTTAAAAACAAAGTTGTTCTATTTATTTTATTATAATGAATAACCACAAAGCTAGTGCTTCAAATATAAATTTTATTTATTTATTTTATTTTATTTTATTTTATTTAGAAAACATACAGTCATACAAAATCAGTATTAAAAACAACAATTTTTTAACATAAAAAGACCAATTAAGTTTTCATAAATTAAAAAGATATAAACATTAAATGTGACAAAAAATAAAAAATAAATAAGAATTTTAAGTGAAAAAAAGATAATTGTTGACATTTGCGTTTTCCATGGAGGTAATAAATTAAAATAAATAAAAATACCGAATGTACACTCCGAGCCATCCACGCACACACATGAACGCACATATAAAACATACACAAACATATACATTACATGCGGCACATATGCATAGCATAAACCACTCAAGATGTACATTCAGCAACTATCCCAAATAATCGACCCCATGAAGAAATTTTCTGTACAAATGCAACGTGCAGTTAAAAATGTCTACATCAATACTGAGTCCGTTTATGTTAGAATACCTAAGTTTTAATTATTTGTGTGTTGTTTTGACTTAGAAAAAAAAAATCATAGAAAACTACTGGATTTCTCCGTTTTGTTTTGTAGTTTATTGTGTAGGAATAATGAAGTAAAATATTTTTTTTTTCAATAAATTTTAGCCTTGTAAAACCACAATTGATAATATTTATAATCCGTTACAATATTGTTTGCTAGGCAAAAGGTATTCAAAGCTAATTATGCAATTAACAATATGACACTATGATGCTAACCGCAGTTAATTTAATGAGTAAATTAACTAGTTTTTACTGTCTACATAAATGTGGACATATTGATAGCTTACTTACAAAAATGTACAGCGTAATTAAACGTAGTTCTGCAGAAATCAGCAAGTACACAATTTGAAAAAAAGAGATATATGTGTTATTGTGTTCAGTAAGGTCAATTATTTATTTATATATTTTTATTAAAGAAGGTAAAAACATGAACAGAAAATATAAAAGGGAAAATAATGAAACCCACTAAACCGCGAAACCGGCTTGTCAGCAGGTTTCTTATTTTTCCTTTACAAAGAGAAACGTTACAGAAATTATTTAAATTTAAAAAGTAATATAAACATTATAAGAAATAAAAGCATACCTAATTTTCACACAAAATTTATTTATAAAAATTAAAATGGATGACATTAAATGATAATCAATATAAAGCTCTGTTACACATAAACCATTAATTTTTTTCCTGTTATTTTGTTCCGATTATAAAGCGTGTAAAATTGGCTGCGTCAAAATAAAAAAAATCATTTCGGTAAGTCTGTTTTAGGCTGAGGTATACCAGATAATGTAAAAACTGTTTCAACCCTCCTCAGTCTCAAGTTTTCTTTTCTTTATGGTCTTCAGTAGGTTCCTCTTTATCTTTTTCCATCCGTCGGAGAACATCATCGTTTCGGGCTCTGTCCACCCAGGAGATTTTTTAATATCTTCCTAGCACCACATTTGAAAGGCTTCGATCTCTTTTGAAGTGGTTCAGGTGAGTGTCCACGTTTCTGTACTGACTTCTCAGAACGTCTTCACGTAACATCGTAGATTAAAGTCTCTACTGCAAAGAAGGTCACGCATCCTGAAAAAGCAGTCTCGCGCCATCTCTATTCTGACTTAGATCCTCTGTGAGTGATCCCATTTATCATTGAAGCAGACTTGAGTGTGGATCTCTGATCTGGGCACCCCACGAATTGAAGTACTCTCTTATGCTGGAGATGATTGAAAAGAAATTTCTGAGGTATCTTTTCTTAAGGGAGTGCGGATATTATCCGTGGTTGTACCCGTCTGACTTCATACTGGGAATGCTTGGCTACAATAGTTTGGAGAAAAGAAGAAATGCATACTTGCTTATGTATTTTTTCCGATTGATCCGTGGTATTACGATCAACATAGGTGTAACGGAGAGTATTTTTCTTTATGTTCCTAATGACTACCTTAGACATAGACAGCTTAAGCTGTTTTATCTTCCTGCTTGCAGAACCAACCTGCCGATGGTAATGCCAGTAGGAAGAGCAGTGTCTTTACTCAACCGTATCTCTTCGGATATTGACATCTTTCATATTAGTGAAAAAAAGTTCAGAGAGGATAGCATTCTTTCTCTATAATTGCTGGGTGTTTTTATTTTTCCATTTTTGTATATTTAAACTTAAGTGTTAATTTTTTCGTTTTATGTATGCATTGAACTATTTTGTAATGTACATAAACGTTTATAAAATAAATAAATTAAAATTGAAATTCAGCCAGTATCCTAAATATTTATTTTGATAGACTAGCTCAATAACCTGCGTCCCAAGTTTTAAAGCCATTTGGAAAGTTTGTGGCTTTTTTGGAATAACTATACATTTAGGCTTGGAAATATTAATTTCTAGCCCTTTATTCAAACTAGCCGTGTGTATTTTGTACAATAATAGCTGCAGGCTTTCCATGCTATCTGCTAGAAGGACGGTTTCATCAGCGTATAGGATATTGTTTATTTATGCTAATGATGTATGTTAGTTCATTTGGCACATCTTTAAGATGGCTTCAGAGTACAAATTAAAAAGGAGAGGAGACGGAGTATTTTAATTATTTATAAGTATTTTAAAATTATAAATTCATTAATTTAAAAACACGTGTAATAAAGAAACATGTTTTTTTACGGAATGTCATATCAAAGTCAGAATGAAGTATCATTCCATATTAGATGTGGCTGTTTTCTGCAAAATGCATATTTTATTCTGTGTGATCAGCCAGACTTGAAAAAAATCCTTTACCATAAAATTCAATTATTTTAAAGTTCCAACTCTAATGTATGGGAGCGAAGTATGGAATTGAAAAATAATGATGAAAGTAGGTTGAATGCTGTCGAAATGCGATCCCTCAGGCGAATGTATGATAGGTGCACAAATGTCGAGATCCGTGAAGTGTGTAAGGCTGAGACATGCATTATTGACAGAATCAAGAAAGGGGTGCTGCGTTGGTTTGGACATGTAGAGCGAATGGACAGCGAAAGAATGACTAAAAGGATCTACGATGCAAATGTTGATGGATGCAGAAAACGAGGAAGACCGAGAAAGTCATGGCACGATCAAGTCCATCAAATACTTGAAGATGGACATGTCAAAAGTAGGAATAATCGGCGTGCGTGCATAAGAAGATCTATGAATGTATGGGAAGCGAGGTCTGTATGCCAAGATAGAGTGTTATGGCGTTCTATCCTCTCTGCCTACCCCTACGGGGAAACGGCGTGATGGTTTGTTGTTGTTGTTGTTGTACTATAGCAAATATTTCAAGTGATTCTTTACAATTAAGTATACTTATATAACAATATCAAAATTTGTTGCAGCAGAGAGGGAAACATTTTCGAGTAGGGAATATGGAATTCTAGGCATTTACAGGGCTTATGACCTGTCGTTAGCTGGTTTAGTGGGCTTTTTCAAAAAAGATTCTTTTTACCACTCCGGAAGGCGGACGAAGCAGAGGTAGACCAAAATTAAGATGGCTGGAGGATCCACATCCTTTCCACAAAGTGACTTTAGAGCAATTGGCATGACGGACTGGAGAAGAGCCGCAGGGTGAAGGGAGGAATGAGACAGATTCTGAAGGAGGACGGTAGCTCAATCACAAATAACTATCGACGAGCTTAAAAACATGCAAAGCATTTTAGCGATCACCGGTGGCGGCTGAAGGGGTTTACAATGAGGGAGTCATTTATTTTACAAAATAGGTACATGTGTATTTCACAATAATTTTCACACATTTTTTTTGTAAAAATACATTAATATTGATCGCGCCTCTTGCCTGTTGGCAAATGAACGCTCGTAATTATCTGGTTAGCGAGATGTGTATTCATATGCTTTGCTTACTAAACCCTAAATACATAGAATTAAGAATAGTCCAGAAACCGCATACGCACATCAAACAGTAAGCGACTCAACTACTCATAAATGAGTAGGTTTACGTTTTGACCCATTAGTTTCTTTGTAGACGTCGCTCAGTACGCAACTTCTGATTCGAATTTAACTATGCCGTATTGTGTCCTTTTAAAGTTTAGAAATACTGCTAGGATCTTAAAGAAACAGGATGCAATCACATTTCATCTGTAATTTGCAAATGAATGTGTATATAACAAATGCATTACTTAAAAATTTAATTATTTTTCCATCTGTCAGATTGTCGAAGAAACAAAATGGAAATTTCGTTAGTGTCGCCAGGGTAGAATTTTTTTCACCCTACTTTGCTCATCTAATAAAAGCCGTGGCGCAGTTGGTTAGACGGCCAACTGTGAAACTGGCGGTGCGGGTTCGATTCCCACCAGTTGCATGAAAAAAATCCAAGAAATATTTTTTTCTCAATTGGTCTGGGTGTTGTAGTGTATTTTTCGTTACCTCCTTCCATATCCCCTCTTTCCCGCCTGCTGACAAGCCTCAAAATATAGGCTTAGCGGGTTATTCCTTAGAAAAAAATATTTTTAAAAATAAAAAAATAAACTAATGAAAATTAGACCTCGGATTAAACAACGCCGTGGGAGACATTTGAACGACATTATCTTTAAAACATCAAATATTATTTAACATTTTATAAAAATATCCGTTTTCTGTCAAATAAATTTGTTTTATATTTAAAGTTCTAAGTTCATTAATTCAATTACTTTTATTAAAAGACCCTTTACTTATCTACTCTGTTGTATCAATGTGTCCGCGGGCACAATAAAATTTTAGAGAAATTAACATTGAGGGGAGACCCTTAAGCCCACCATCCACCCGCAGCTGTTATAGAGTCCTGAGGGACTCTCTGTCAGCTGCGCATAGAGAAAAGTTATTATAAATATTCCGAAGGAATACAAACTCTATGCAGATTAAGGAGGGGGGAGGAGGACGTATGGACAGAGGTCAACACGTCGTCCCCACCCCTCAGGATCCCCTCAATGCCTCTGTTTTTTTTTTATTCAAAAAAAAAATGTTAACAAACAATTTACATAAATAAACGTATCCAAATATACAAAAACATTTTCTTAAAATTATAGTAACATAACAAACATAACTTACACAAAACATAAGTAAAAACACGGATATTTACATTACGATAACGACTTAGAGAAATTAACAGATTACTTTTGTTTTACCTTACATTTGTGTTATGCATTTCTTTTTTCCCATCAAGCAACATTACCCGGTGACTTCACGAATACGCGCGGCGAAAGTAAGCCGGAGTGAGGGAATTATTTATTTATTTATTTAAATCTTAAAGTAGGGCACACATATCATACATATTGTTATGTGTGTTCTAATAATAACATTGAAAATATATTTAATTTATAAATTGTTTATCACATATGTCTTGACCATTATTTTAAATTTTGATATGTTTTTTTCTTCATAAATATTTTTTTCCATTTCGTAATACTTTTTAATTGCTTTAAGTAAAATTGAATTTTGTGACTTTGCCTTTTTCCTAAATGGAAGTCTAATTTTGTTCTTTTCTCTAGTATTGTGATCGTGTTCATGCTGGTTCCGATCAATTTTTTTCCAAAATTCTGTTTTTTTATTAGAGTTTATAATTTTATAAACAAATATCATTGTATTGTAAAATATTCTATATTATTGGACACAGTCCGGTGAATTCAAATATGATTCTACGCTCTTTCTGGACTATTCTTAATTCTATGCCTAGATACAATGAATGCAATTCCTACCTTGCACTGGGTTCTGGTACCTTATTGTTTGTAACTTGTCTCGTGGCAGTCAGGATCAGGTCAGATCGTGTGGTCATGAAGGAGGGGCACTTGAGATGGTTTTTTGATTATAATTATTTCACGACACAGTGGACAAAGTAACTGGTTTGCGATCGCGGTGAGAACAGAAAATTATCTGAGCACATGAACTTGACAGTTCGGTTATATGCACAATTGTTCTTTTTTTCTATGCATTTGAAGATTTGAATATGGAATATGTTGGACCGGAGACAAAAATGTGGTACCTACCCACAGTAGAAACGCGACATTTCAACCAGGGCCCAGCATGCAGCAAATAAATCAAAAGCAAATGTGGCGTAACCAAATATATCTATATTTATTTCAAGATTTTTCCAATATGACAACAAATCAACAAAATACCTCATGTCGATGGGTCATAGAATTTATTGAAAGGGTCTTAATTCGCTTTAGCTTCGAAAAAAATCCTTCACTCTCAACAACGCCTGAAAATGTTATTTTTTCAATTTCTACACATCTTCATAGACTACGTGGGTTTATCAACAATATTTTAATTGGTAAAGGTTTTAGCTCTTTAACTTCACAAACATTACCAAATGAAAGAATTGAAGGAATATTGATGTTCGTATATGGGCAAAATGGTGAATGTTACACAGTTTGTAAAGTGGCCACTTAAACCAGCCATTGACAGGTCATAAGCCCTGTAGATTCCTAGACTTGTATATTACGTTCTCTTAAATGTTCTTTATTTCTGTTGTAATATGTTAATAAATGAATTAATAAAAATAGCAGTTTTGGAATATTTTCCATGTGTACACCGGTGAAATTCAAATATGTGATTGCGCAGCAGGATTATACGTCGCGAAACGTAAATATTTTGACATTTAATATTAGGTGTTCACGGATGTTGCATTGTGAATGCGAATACGATAAACAACCAGTAGCTTAATCACAAATAACTATCGACGTGCTAATAAGCGACGTGATAACAATTTCTCACAATGGTTGTTTATCGTATTCACGATCACAAGGTTGTATTATTATTTTTTTAATTTGCAGCATCAGGGTGGAGTATCTAGTAACTCTTGTATTTGTAACGGAAGGTAGAGAATAATGTTTACGTGCGTAAAGTAACAAAGCTTTTACATAAAGTTGTTTTATAAATTTTACATTAATATTTTCAAATATACCGAGGGAGCTAGTTCTGATTGGGACTCTTTATTAAACATGAGTATATAAACCACATTAAATTTTAAAAATACAATATAAAGCAATAAAATATAGAAGAGTGTTTAGAAGTTAAGTTGGTATAAAAAAAGAAGATTAGTATATAAACAACATACATTAAAAAACAATACAACATAAAGAAATTAAAGAAAAGATCAGTGTTAAGAAGTATAGTTGGTTTAAAAATAAAAATAAAAAGATGAGTGTATAGACAACATAAATTTAAAAAAATACGAAATAAAGAATTAAAATATAGAACTGTGTTTAGAAGTTTAAGTGATTTAAAAAAAAATAATAAAAAAAAAAATATTATTATATAAATATTTTTTTCAATAAGCTGAAGAAATGCAGTTAAGGCTTCAAGCAGCTAGGTATATAATATTATTATTTTATTTTTATTCCAATTAATAAATAATAAAATTGATTCTCCAAACCTACTTCCATTCCGTGTGCCATCTAGACCGACAAGACAAAATCTTATGTTTACAGAAAACGCGTAGACAAACTATTTGAAACAATCTACAATACCTAGAATATGCGATCAATATAACAATATATTTACCGAGGCTGATATTTTTTGTGACAATGTATGTAAATTTAGCTAAAAAATTATAGAAATTTTGAGAGAAGCAGATATTTAACTTTATTAATATTATATACATATTTTTTCATTTCGTTTCTTTTACATTTATTATATTTTAAATTATTGTATTAAGTGTAAACAATTTTTTTGGTGTGCGCATGAGTTTCTTACTTTATATTTTATATATTTGGATAATTTATATAGCGCCGTTTTTGTTAAAATCACCTCAAGGGCGCTGTACAATAAATAAATATCCCAGCACGTCTTGCAGCTACAGAGCGCATGAACGGTTACGATTCTTGTTTCTCGTCTCCGGTTATGATATATAGGATCTAGATTACACGTCTTGCAGCTACAGAGCGCATGGACAATAAGAAATCTAGCCCCTATTTACATTTCTTTTTTTTTATTTGACAATGGAGTTTAGAGTTTTAGTGATATTTTCAAAAATGAAAAAAAAAACAAATTTATAAAAATAGAAGTTAGATAACAACAAGTCTTGCAGCTACTGAGCGCATGGGCGGTTGGAATTCTAGACCTCATTTACTAAATTTGGATATTTGATAGTTGATAACATTTACCTATTGAAGCTAGATTACTAATCGTCTTGCAGCTACAAAGTGCATGGACGAGTAAAATTCTGGGAACTTAAAATTATCAATAAATTTACAAAAACAAACATTGAGCATAATAGTAAATTTGTAAAGTGTTCGTGCTAAAAAGTAAACAATAAAAAACCAAACAGATAAAGCACTTCAACCCTATGGATATCATAACAGATAAAAATATCCGAAGGGTAGCTTTCGTAGATGTTCGGTAGTCACTGTCGCAGTATCGCACAAGTGCAAACACATGTTTTTGCTAAATTCCTAGAAGATGGTCCGACCCACGTGTAGTTGCCACTAGTATACAAAAAAAATTGGCAATATATGTGTACATACTGTTTGTTTACCTAATAAAATAAATAAATATTATTAAATTATTTGTTTGTTTACACACTTTCGTCGACCTTGCCTATACGGAAGGCTGAAAGTGGGTTAGTAAACCGAATGTGCTAAATCCACTTAGAGCCACATGGACAACCGACGCATCACAAGTGATTGCAACCAACTCAACGCATGGAAATGTGTATTACGTATTTCAATATGTTGACAGACAACTTTAAGCACACCAAAATAAATATGACAGGAATGGATAAATAATTTACGTTTTATGTCATGTATTGAAATTACGCCTTGGTTTTGGACATTTTCAAAATATTTTATTTTTTATTTTTTATTTAAATCTTAAAGTAGGGCACACATATCATACATATTGTTATGTGTGTTCTAATAATAACATTGCAAATATATTTAATTTATAAATTGTTTATCACATATGTCTTGACCATTATTTTAAATTTTGATATGTTTTTTTCTTCATAAATATTTTTTTCCATTTCGTAATACTTTTTAATTGCTTTAAATAAAATTGAATTTTGTGACTTTGCTTTTTTCCTAAATGGAAGTCTAATTTTGTTCTTTTCTCTAGTATTGTGATCGTGTTCATGCTGGTTCCGATCAATTTTTTTCCAAAATTCTGTTTTTTTATTAGAGTTTATAATTTTATGAACAAATATCATTGTATTGTAAAATATTTTTTGTTTATATGTTAATAATTTCATTTCATTTACCATCGACTTTACCCTCGTATATCTGTTTTTTTTCAAAATTATTCTAAAGGCTTTATTTTGTAATACAGTTAGTTTATCTATGTTTTCTTTGTTTGATAAAAATAAAATGCTACTACAGTAGTTAACGTGTGGTTCAATAATTGCTTTGTAAATAGTTTTGCATGAGTCCTTATCAATAAATCTTCTGATCCTTCCCAAAATTGATATTGTTGATAAAACTAACTGATCTGGTACAAGAATTTCAATTTATTTATATTTATTTATTTAACTTTTTGTACATAATGTTATTTGTACTTTGGCGGGCTTATTGGCAAATGGCAATTTCTTCCAACCAACCAATAAAATTAAAGTTTTATTTTTATAATTCAAGTTACAGAACATATTCAATAGAAAAAAAAGATTAAAAAGCTAAAGAAATATAAAAATAGAAATAAACGTAATAAATTACCTTAAATCAAAACTATTACTCAATGGGAAAAAGGAAAAAAGAGGAAAAAGGAAAGGAGAAGAGATTAAGGAAGAGAAAGGAGATGTTTCTTCAGACGTGATTTAAACAGAGATAATGTAGTAACATCTTTGATGGTGGATAGGAGATGATTCCACAGTCGAGCCGCATGGACACTATATGAGTTAGAGAAGAAAGAGGAATTGTGGATGGGTATTAAGAGAGTGCCTTGAGAATTAGAACGAAGAGGTAAACCCTGAACTGATAAGCGCTGAAATTTTTCACGCATGTATATAGGAGCGTTAGGACTATGAAGTACATTGAACAGAAGTGAGAGGGAGTGATAGTCTCTTTGCTGTCTAATTTTGAGCCATTTCAGTTGACTACGATAATCAAAAATGTGGTAATATTTCCTAAGACCAAAAATGTACCTTCAGGACTCAGCAAAATGTCAAAACTCAGCAAAGCCCGTACGACTTTTGCTCAGAGACATCTCTCATTTATCGCACCGAGAGAGTTCAATATTTTGGAAGAGCGTATTAAGCTCTCAAGGACAAAAACTATTTTCAAGAAATGAGTTAAGGACTGGATTTTCCTTAGTGGGAGGGATTTGAGTAGGAAACTCCTTGATGATTTTCCGAACGTTTGAGTTCACTGTTTATTATATTGATGTGCCATATATTAATTAATTAATTACTTATAAATTTATTGCAAAAAAATAATAAACATACTTGATGACTGGGAATCTATATAAAACCAATTAATGTAAAATGAAAACAGAGTGTTCTCTGTTTATGATAGTCTCCATCTAACATGGCACAGACTGTTCTAAGATGGAGATTTTCTATCTTTAGAGCATAAGTAGTCCTATACTAATAACACAATAACATAAAAAAGAAAAACTAAAACTACTTAATTATAAATGCCTAGCTTATCAAATGTAAGAAATTAAAAATTGTCATTATACAAATATGAAGTATATATATGTGCCAAGAATACATGTTACTTAAACATAAATAATATAGTATAATGTATAATAAAACAAATATAAAGCAATGAAATACATTAAAATATAAATAATATGTGTACCAATTATATAAAGTACGTTTTTTGATTTACATATATTTTTCAAAAAAATCTCTCGCTACACTATTTATATGTGCGGTTATTTTTATTTCAAAATTTGTTTTACATTTTGAGTCTTTTATATTTGGCAATAAATCATTAAATATTTTCGGAGCAATTACATTGTATTGCTTTTTACCAAAGGCGGTTGATACAAATGGGACAATACAGTTAAGTTGTATTGCTGAACGAGTGTTTATATTTTGTTGGGTTCTTTTGACCTCACTTAATTTATCATAAAATTTAAGTAGTAGGCACCTCACAAACAATTGTCTTACATCCAATATCTTTAACTCAGCGAATAGATCTTCCGTTGGATACCTCGAGGGTTTTTCGAGAATGATCTTCATGGTCCATTTTTGTGCTATTTTTACCGGTTCACGGATTGAACGAAAGCAACCTCCCCAAACTAAATTGCAATATGATAGTTTGCTTCGGCAAAAAGCAAAGTAAATTTGTCTCATAAGTTGAGCATTCAAAATATATTTGTATTTTTTTTTTCATGTTTCTGATCCTTTATTTGTGATGATATACTCATGCGTCTGTGTCAACTAATTGCTCGTCCCATCTCAACACAGGACTTTTAGTCCCATGGAGTTGGGAGTTATGTCTCAAATAATGTACAATAAACTTATGTATGTAAATAAATATGACAATTATACCTAAGATTTAATTTCCGTTTATCATTTTAAAAAAGTTCAAAAGGTAGGAATCACGCCAAAGTTATGTGTACTCGTATGTATGAGATATTTTTATTAATTAAATCTTAAAACGCCATGCTACAAAATTTCTTTACACGCGGTGATGTAACATTGTGTTACCCTCAAACAAAATACAGACATTCTAATAAATAAAAACATGCAGAATAAAAAAAAAATCCCCATGAAAGCTGCCATTTTCTATAACATACTCCAAGTAAACGTATTCTAAAAGGCAGATTATCTACAAAGTAAAATGAAGATTTCCGAATGAAAAATATAATAGGTACGAATGTTTTTACGGTCACTGTAATCAATTTGGTTTTTTTGGCTGTGTGTTGGATTTGTTTCGACGTTTCGGCTACCATTGCAAGAGCCATCTTCAGGGTAAACTGAGTATTTTGTAAAAAAAAAAATCACGTTAAAGTACTAGTAATTTGTACCGTGTCGCAGTCGGCAGTAGGCACATTTCTATTCATTTCTGTAGTATGTAGTGCTTGGGCTTGACATCCTGGACGTCCGCTGCTGGGTTTTTGTCGCCAGTTCATGTCAGAGCTTCGGGACGCGAACCTGGCTTAAGAGGACGCACAGAAGCGGCAGCCGCTAGAGATGCATGGAGGCTCTTTGTGGACACCACAGATTCGACTAGGGAGCGGATATGGAATCATGGAATCATCTCCCATCCACCATCAAAGATGATACTACATTATCTCTGTTTAAATCACGTCTGAAGAAACATCTCTTTTCTCTTCCTCAATCTCTCCTCCTTTCCTTTTCCTCTTTTTACCTTTTTCCCATTGAGTAATAGTTTTGATTTAAGTTAATTTATAAACAAATACGTTTATTTCTATTTTAATATATTTTTAGCTGTTTAATTTTTATTTTCTATTGAACATGTTCTGTAACTTGAATTATAAAAATAAAACTTTTATTTAATGGTTAGTTGGAAGAAATTGCCATTTGGCAATAAGCCCGCCAATTTACAAATAACATTATTTACAAAAAGTTAAATAAATAATATAGAATGATGATGATGATGTATCGTATGTAGACTAGTGTGACATCACAGCCACACAAGAGTTAAAGTGATAACTTGAACCATCCAATGACAGGTCAAAGGGTCTGTAAATGCCTCGACTTCCAATAACCTTCCAAATTAATGTTCTCCGCATTTGTTGGGATATATCTAGCATTGTGGAAACAAGTGGAATTTATTCAGTAAACACAATTAGTTTGTTACGTCATGGGTTTTAATTTCACTTTGACACCGATTCAAATTCCGAACGCGAGATTGGCGCGCTCGATTCAAACATAAACATTGACCAATGAATGACTGTGAAACGTTCCTAGCACGCATAGAGAATATTTTATTGTATGCTCTGGGTACTTACTAGTGATGTAACGAATGTGCGACTTTGGATATTCGCGAACGCGAATGCAAATGCGAATATTTGTTGCCGACATTCGCGAATGCGAATGCGAATATTGACTTGCACGAGCCTGTCGGCGCTGGCTGTAGCCGGTTGACTTTATATATCTTTTAGTTATCTATCAAAAGTTAAACATTAAAACGTCAGTTTATGCTTCCATTTGTCTTAAATATTAGTAGTAAAATATAAGTATGTTTATTGATCGAGCTAATAAAGTAGCGCCATTATCCTTACTGCGCAACTTAGAAAGAGTCAACAATTTTATTTATCTAGGTTCTCTCATCAGCGGTGGCGGTGGGTGTGAAGGTGAAATACTGCGATGTGTTGGTATTGCCAAAAGTGCTATGAATCGGCTCGTGAAGATCTGGAAGAATCGCAGAATAACCATTAACACCAAAAAGAGACTGGTGAAGGCCTTGGTTTTCTCGGTGTTCATGTATGGTGTGGAGTGTTGGACACTGAGGGAATCTGAAAAGAAAAAAATCGAAGCTGTCGAGATGTGGTGTTAGCGGCGAGTGCTGCGGATTCCGTGGACAGCCAGACGTACGAATGCATCTATTCTCCAGGAACTGGACATAGAAGAAAGACTGATATCCATGTGCGAGAAAAGAATCCTGCAGTTCTTTGGGCATATTTCCAGGGGAGACTCTGATAGTTTGAAGAAAACATTTCTCCTGGAAAGTGTCGAAGGGACAAGGTTGCGTGGACGTCAATCGACAAGATGGAGCGGCACAGTCACAGAGTTATCAGAATCATCACTGACAAATGCCTATAGAAGAGCACAAGACGTTCCAGATGGAGGGAGACGGTCCACAGACGAGCCATGCCTGGAGTCAGGCGTATTCACCATCCTCAGACATGAGGCACGGATTGAAGAAATAAGTATGTTATTTATTTTGTTATATTAATCAGAGAGTAAGAGAAATAAGATAATTTTATTTTCATTTATTTTATTACGGAGTTTCATGAAAATTTTTTAAAGTCTTTGTTTATTTGTTATTCAGAGATAAATATGAAATGATGTGAGTATAAAAACAATATTGAATAATTTCAACTCAAGAAGACAGCTGAATTGTTATGTTCCTATACTAGTCAAATAAGATTTAATTAGTGTATTTATTATATTGATTATGTATATTGTCAACGGCAGGCTGGGTAACAGCGGATACACCGACGCCAATAATGTGTATCTATGAAATACTGCACAAATACTCCATCCTGCAGATCCTACAGTCGGCCTGCTCGTAGCGACCACCGGGCAATGCAGCATTAACTGTAGCAAATGGCAGGGGGTGAAGGTGAGTCTTCGGCGCCTCAAAACCGATCTCCACTTGGCTTAACTTGGTCGAGCCGATCCTAAGGGCCCTTGCAGCCCAAGCCTCGAAAGCGCGGGACCAATCATCCAGCCTTTTTAAACACCACGATAAAGAAAACATCACCCCCTCAGCCTTTTAAATCCATATTGCCTCTTCTTTAAACCTGCGGGATCACGCCGTCCTGGAAGGCCGTCAATGACGATCTTTAGACTTTATCGGCGGAATTAAAGGGCGTTGAATTGACATGGGAAAAAGCGAGTGTGCTGGCTGGCGATAGGGTCTCCTGGAGTCAACTGGTGATGTCCACATGCTCCACTTAGAAGCGGATGTGGAAAAGATGAAGAGTAAGTAAAATATTTATGTTTTTGGGTTTTGATGAGCAAAATTATTAATACATTGTAAATTAAGGCTGGCCAACTTAATAAAAGAAAATTATTGAATTGTCTAGTTTTTTTACAATATTTTATATATTTTTTCCTCTAAAGAGATCAACTTTTAGTAAAATAATATTCGCAAAACATTCGCATATTTTCTGCGGATACGAATGCGAATGCGAATACTTTGAAATCAGCGAATATTCGCGAATGCGAATGCGAATACGAATATTCGTACATCACTAGTACTTACCCGTCATAGCGTAGTGACGAACCCCTGAAGGAGAATTGGACGTATGACGAAGTTGACTTTGGACGAATAACAGAGACGTTGGGACTCCTCTCCGACATAGATGGCAGGGGCGAACCGTCAAAATAAGAGATTATGCACGGCCTCCAATTATATTTGACTTTCGATAATAATGTTTTATAGTAAGCATGTTCATGGGAAAATAAATAAAATAATTGTTAAATAAATAAAACAACTTTGTTTTGAACCACTAATATTTTATTCTTTTTTTCCACTGACCGGTTTCAAAGCAAACAAACTTCTTCGTCAAGGTTTACGTAACTTATGAATTAATTCATATTTTATTTTATCTTCAACTTAAGACATTTCTTTATTTCCTAAATTCATTACGTGAATAAATAAAATTTACTTTAAAAATACAAAAAGATAAAAAATTAAACTTTCTTGACTTGCCTTTAACAATAAAAAAAAATGTTTTCGATATATACCGTAAACCAGCTGCAGCAGCAAGGCTTATTACGGGAGTAAAATAATATACTCACATCTCACAACATCTTCGAGATTTGCACTGGTTAAAAAGCCCATAGAGAATAAAATACAAGATTTGCTGGACAGTATTCAAATCCCTTCATGAAATGGCTCCGAAATACCTACTCTTAGGTCAGCATTTGATTCAAGCAGAGGAAAACTCGTTGAAATCCGTCGCTCCTCAAACACTAGATTTGGAGATTTTATTTTTATTTTATTTTATTTATTTCGAATACAAACAGATGTACAGGTAAATTTTTTTTTTTTTTAACTACCTATATAAAATGTATACATAGTAGTGCCTGCCATCCAATTATATGTATTCACTTAATAATAAAGCGACGACGGCTTAAAGTTTAAACTATAAAAATAATAAATATACAATATATTGAAATAAGATAAATATGAACAGAACAAGGAGATAGTGGAAAGGAAAAGAAGGAAATTGATAAGGAGTGGTAAAGGATGATTGAAGGAAAGTAAAAGTGGAAAATTGCATTTGATTTAATGATTAAATGAATTATGAATGAAGAGCATGAATCAAGCCTATTAATTCTCTTCTGTACATATTGTACGGAGTGTTAAATATATCAAGACTATTAATTTTTTTTTTTAATGTTTCACATATACGAGGGATCGTAGAATGTTTCCGATGATTAGTTTTAATTTTACGAATATAGAAAATATCAGAGAGTCTAGTTGGCCTGGAGGGGACACGATAAGCAAGTAGATTAATGAGTTCCGGGGAATCGAATTTATTATTTACAATTTTGTAAAACAGGATCTGATCAAACATATCTCTTATGTGTGCTTATGAATCAAGGTTATACAATTTTAATGAAGCTAAATAATTTGGAAAATGCAAATGAAATTTGTATTCTAGTTTTTTCAGGATTTTTTTTATTTCATTTATAAACAGGAGACCATATAGCAGTGCAATATTCAAGATGGGGGCGTACGTATGTTATGTAAAGCGTTATAAATGAACCTAAGTTTTTAAAAGATTTACACAGTCGCATGAGATCCGTTTTTGCCGTTGCCGGCCCCTCTGCCTGGAACCGATTGCCTTCAAACTTACGAATCATCGACAGTCCCAGTAAGTTCGGATGCCAACTAAAACCTCACTTCTTTAGTTTATCATACCCTCAATTTTAAATCAGAAAATATAACACTGTGAGTTTAAGTATACAATTGTAAAGCGCCCTTGAGGTGATTTTTCACAAAAATGGCGCTATATAAATCAGCCAAATATTATCATTATTATTATTGGTAAACCCATAGAGAGTAGTACATGTACATATTCAAAAAGATGAAAATAAATACCCACCAGACGCGAGACATTACATCACTTGACCTCATAATACTTCTATTTCTGTTTTTTTTTCACATTGTAAACAATAATAAAAATAGTGTGTCCTCACTGGGGTTACCCGTGCCGAGGACACTTAGCTGTGCACTTTTTTTTACATGTGATAATATACAAAGAAGACTTAATATAAAGAGAGAGATTACAAAATGCCAAGACAGCTTTAAATACTACGTATTTGTGTTTATATTTAATTTATGTAAACCTTTATTATTTATTGATGATGCCGTGCTTCTTGCTAACAACAAAGAGGAACTGTAATTCTTGGTAACAAAAGTCAACGATGTATGCGAGGGAAGCGATTTGCTGACGAATGTCGATACATCCAATGTGATTTATTTATTTATATATACGCCCAATGGGCATTTTTATGGACATATTTATACATGGAAAATTATTATAAAAAATTAGAAAGACTCAATGGTTTATAGTAGACTTTGTGGGAGTGAAAGCGGGAGAGAGGTGTTTACAATTGAATCTGATTCAGTGATCGTTTGAAAGAAGACAACTTGTTATCAAAGAAATCAAGACTGGTATGTTTGTTGGCAGACCTAAGAATTCTGGGCTTAGGGGAATGAAAACCATATGGTTCTATGGTTATCGGTATGAAGGAGTAAGTTTTGTTTTAGGTTTTAGTTGGGATATTTAATTTTATTGAGCTCAGTAGTTCAGGCGCATTAAAAAATGAGTTGAGAATTTTAAATAGGACTATAAGGTCGGATTTATTTATTTATTTCGTAATGGTTTTTGAAAGAAATGAAAGTATGACTAAATGTGAAATCACTCTGAATGGAGTTATACTAAAACATATAGAGGAATTTGTGTATCTGGGAAGGTATGTTTACTAGGGGTAGAATGACTGAGAAAGATATTGAAAGGAGGGTGAGTACCGGGAATAGAGTGAACGGTGCACTTAAATCAACCGTGGCAAATAAATGTTTGTCGCAAGAAGGAAAAATCATCAGTTCACAATGGAGTCCTGGTCCCGACCTGGTGTATGGGAGCGAAGTGTGGACTTGGAAAAACAGGGATGAAAGTAGGCTGAATGCTGTCGAAATGAGATCTTTCAGGCGAATGTGTGGTAAAACTATGTACGATAGACGCACAATGTTGAGATCCGTACATTATGTAAGGCTGAGATAAGCATTATCGACGAAATCAAGAATGGAGCTCTGCGCTGGTTTGGATATGTGGAGCGAATGGACAGCGAAAGAACGGCTTAGAATATATACAATGCGAATGTTGATGGATGCAGAAATAGAGGAAGACCGAGAAAGACATGGCATGACCAAATCCAACAAATACTTGAAGATGGACATGATAAAAGTCGAAATGATCTCTGCGCGTGCATGAGAAGATGTATGAATGTAGAGGAAGCGAGGTCTGCATGCAAAGATATAGTGATGTTGCTTTCTATCCTCTCTGCCTACCTTTACGGGGAAACGGCGCGATGGTTTGTTTGTTTTGTTTTGTTTATAAAACGCACAATAAAAGAACATAAACTACACACTTGTGGAGCAGTTGATTCAATATTGGTTTGGGCGAATGAGACGATCCATTTTACTTCTACTTCATTATCCAATTTTTTATAGCCTTTTTGAACATTTTCTCGTTACTAATTGTTTTAATGGACAGTGAAAGTAGGATATAGATTTTAATTACATAATACTCAAAATCCCTTTGTCCGAAAGTGGTATTAGTTTGTATTTGTTTAAGTTGTCTTTGTGTTGAGGATTTAGTTATTATATTATTTGTATGTGATGTATTGTTGGGGTTATGTCTTTAATTTAAGTAAGAATAGTTTTGGCATATTATTGCTTCGGTGTCATAAGTTGTGATAAACCCTAACGGCTTTTTAAAATTATATATAAATAAATAAAATAAATATGATTTGTTGGTACAGATAAGTATAGAGTACAATGCTTATCAATAGACCAATTAGGATCTAATATAAATATTGTTATTCGAAGTGTTTGTATAAGGAAGAATATTAGTATTCATAATAGGAGGTGATTCTAATTATTTGTAACCCTGTGATTTGAAGAATACCAAGTTCTTACTATATGCAGAGACCTGTGCCTCGATTATGAACGCTATCTTCATCTGTATATATCGAGACGGTATATTTAACTTCTTTACTATCTGTATCTTACCTCGGTATGTTCTACCTACTTGTCATATCGACATCATATGATCGAAACAAGCCAATGGAATGACCGCAAACAATTAATCCGCGTTCCTTACGTCATTAAAATTTAAAATAGTTCTCATTTTTATTTTAAATAGGCTTCTGTAATAAAAGGTTCTCACTTCAAAGCGATTATAAACTCAAATAAATCCCAATTCAAGCAAAAAATGGTCGCTTGAACATGATTTTTGCGTGACTTTTGGAAATCACGGTACGCTAAAGCTAGGGTTTCCTAGGACAGCGGTGCCCGTAGTTTAACGGCCGTAGTGAACGGTGATGCAGTGGACAGCCGTCGTAACGGTGACTAGAGTGTGGTTTCCTAGGAAAACGGTATTATCAACACCATTTAACACCGTTTACCTCGGAAACCACTCTCTAGTCGACGTTACGACGGCTGTCCACTGCATCACCGTTCACTACGGCCGTTAAAATACGGGCACCGCTGTCCTAGGAAACCCTAGCTTTAACGATCGTCTGTATGTATCTACCGATCTGTACCGATCGACTACAAAGCCGGTTCCTATAACGTCTCGATACATACACTCGGAAATATAGTAAAACAGATGGAAAAAATATAATAACTAATTTTTTTTAGAGTGGTAACTTTCTGACGCGTATAATCTGTGTCTGACACCTAAATACTCTTATTTGATAATAGGAGAGAACCTAGCGACATTATTTCCACATCTAGGCGTTCGTTTTATTAAAGTGACAGTTATGTCGGAATTTAATTCGACTTCAAAACTTACTTATTTCTCTCTCATATTTTTAATAGGCATTTAAGAAAAAAAGTGCCAACCTCAAAACGATTAAAATTTTTAATAAATCATAATTAAAGGAAAAATTGCTCGGTGGAACAAAATTTTTGACAATTTTAATGCTTAGATAAACGTATCGAGGGGTTCTAGACTCGTCGGTATAAAATGATGTACTTACATCAAAACTTGATGGGGGGGTATCGATACTATACCTTTGTAGTCGGTCGGGAGGCTTTTATCTTCAACTATGACGTCATACTGAAGCTATGTCATTTTAGAGCGTAGATATGTGTACCGTGACGTACGCTTCCCCTTGATTCATATCGATGTACCTACCCAAAACTTAAAGGTGGGTTGGTAGTATATCTTTATAATCGCTAGAGGGAATCTTCAACTATACCGTCAAGGAGAAGGTATGACGTCTTTATCTTCCCATCATAATCGAGGCCCAGATGATACAAATACTACAGCAGAACTCCGTTGTTCTCCGTTGACTCCAATCATCCGTATTGCCAAATATCCAATCGTTATCACGAAATAAAAATAAAAGAGTCGTAATATTTTTTAATTTCTTTAAATAATATTATCATTTTTGATCAGTGATGAATTTGTAATTATTGTATTAAAATTGTTATGACTTTTTTTATTATTGGAAAATAAAGGAGCATGCTAAATAATAAATATGTATATTCCTAAGCGTGTCACCGGAAATCAAAATTTGCCAATTAAATTTACATTATATTATTATGATAATATTTTTAACATCTTTTGTAAAAGTTGTCTGAGTCTTTTGTATAATTTCAGCCCCTGGTTTATTAATTAATCTCGACTGTCTTTATCTCGTTTTAGAATGTTGTGTATGATATTATTCTGATGTTCTTGTATTGTATCCATGTCTACAACCATTTTTTAAAGTTTTAATTTTTCGTCTACAATTGCACCAGTGGTTAATTTATCAATAAATTTTAAGGATCGAAGTTGAAAGAGTTCAGTTAAGTTATATCTAATGTTAAGTTTGTTTACAGAGTTCTTTCTTTTTATTTATTAAGACTTAAGTCACTGAAAATTATAAAACAGGATTCATATAAAATTCACAATTATATATACTCGTTAAAGGATCACAGTGTGTAGCTCCGAAACCGGACTGTAATTTAATTAAACTATTCCAAACGTATAATGGCCTACGACAGAGGGGCGCGCTAGCGCTAGTTTCCTGTTCAATATAGCCTTGGAAAAGGTGATGTTCTTCTTGTAGTGCCGTATTTTATGGTGTTGACGATCACTACAGCGAAAGCATCTCGGTTCTGCGCTACTCTGAGGCCAGGACATTTTTTAAATTTATTTTTTTATTGTAAAAGAAATATTTGCGTTCTGATGATTTACCTAAGTATTTAATTTTGAGGGATCAGGAAGGCTCGAAATGCGATGGATGGACTGCATCAGTGCAGAAACGACAGTGTTGGAAGTGAGGAACTGGAGAGGAAGGGCAGCAGACCGGCAAGAGTGGAGGAGACTCCTGGATTCAGCCAAGGCCTACCCGAGACTGTCGAGCTTATGATGAAAGTTGATGGGAGTCTTCGCTCCCTGCCTTCCCAAGCGGAGAATCAGAATAGCAGCAGTTAATTCGTTTTTTTCAATGAATGAATGAGGATGCAAATTAATTAGACAATACTGCCTAACATAGCTCTTGCCAAGCTTAGATAGTGACGTATGAATTATGTATTGGAGGAAAAAATTTGCATTGAATAGTTAGAGATTTCCTTTTGTTTAATGTTTTTATTTCCTGGGATATTTTAGTATGTAATCCTTTGTGTTCTGCAGTTTCAAGAAACAGATCTGCCATTTAAAGAGGAAAATCATAATTCATTGTTTCTTTGTTGCATCAAAAGACATTAGCATATTTATTGTTAAGAATTTATTTACTATATTTATTTCATTAATTTATTTATTCATATAAAGATACATATTACAAAAAAAATAACGTATTCTAACTCTATGAGGAACCAGCGTTGCCATTACTACAGATTTATCGGTAGATCTACTGATTTTGGGAGGAATCTACTGATCTACCGAATTCTATTGAAATTCTACCGATTTCTATATATTTCTTAGTTTTTTTTTCATAGAACAAAATTTTAATACAAATAAAACGAGTTCATGTTGTAATAATTTATTGTTTCTTTGCTCACTTGGGTTGCCATCTATTGATTGTTAAAAAAAACTCCTTAAGTATATAATGAATTATATACTAATGAAATGACTTGTGACTACAAATTGATTGTAGATCACTTTGTTGATCCGGAATATAAAAAAAGAGTTTCCCACACTCACAACACTAGATTAAAAACTAAGGGCTCCCTGTTTGTTCCCCGAATTACAAATTACTTCGGAGAGCGAACATTAAATTGCGTTGTTCCAAGATTGTTCAACGATCTCCCACAAACCATCATCAACATGAAAAATCTTCAAATGAAAAAAAAAGAACTGAAGAAATATCTTCTTGATACTTTATAGTGCCTGTTTATAAATAAATCTGTAAAATACAAATAAAATAAATGTAATTTAAACCTGTCATAAAAAAAAAATTAAAAAAATGTTTCCTACCGAAAAGTCTTTAGACTTAGTGGGTAACAAATTCTTTTATGTATTTTTTAATTATAAAATAAACGCTGCTCTGCAGCACTGAAACTGAAACTGAAATAAATTGGTTAGTATTGGTGAATGGTGATTTCCGGTTATTTTCGAATATACAATATTGTGGTATGATAAATCATGACCATAGAATTTCATGACATTATTGAAAAATTCACATGTATCTTTGTTTATCATAAAAGAAGAAATCAAAGGGGATCACTTCTTATATAAAAATGATAGAAATGGTTTTTCTTCAGTTAATTACCTATTTAAATTTAGGTGAATCATTGTTTTAAGCAATGTTTTCAGTACGTCACCAGTTAACAGTTTTTTTACATTTATAGAACTTTAAAATATTAATAATTTCTTTGTTGGCAATTTTGTTTGACAACAAAGTATGACTGATGATTGTAAAAATGAACAGGACATAGAGAGATAGAGAAGACCCATCAATTTCAGAGCCTCTATGCTGCAAGACGCTTCTACCTGCAAAAAAAAACTATTTATACAGTCATTGACAGGCTTACAATACACAATACTTAAATTTCCACAGAACGAGTAGTTATATACATCATTGAATATATTTTATGAAAATACATTCAACCGATGTACCTTTGTGCATAAAAAAATACGTACTTAGGTAACTTGGTGGGATTTCATTAATTTATTTAGCAACATACACTCAAATCAAAATATTTATGCCTTAAACCCTTGAAGAATTCGTATGGTTACACAAAATACAGTATTGTTGAAATAGATATTAAAATATCAACATAACCTCAAAGTAATAAAATAAGATTTACCATTATTTACCTGTATTCTAGGACAGTTTTGCAAGCCGGATTCAATATATTTTTGGTTATTCACATATTGCAGTTCTTTTGGTTTTCAATTGTTCATTTACGACTATTTAAAGCAATGGCCTTAGACGAAACGGCGCTTTAATTTTGAACAACAACTGTCAAATTTATTTTTGGCCCCCTCTCCCTCTTCTCACCCCCCGAATCTACCGAAATCTACCGATTTATTTTTATGAATCTACCTATTTTCGCTTGATCCAGTCTGGCAACCCTGTGAGGTACCTACATAAGTGTTAGCACTTACCACAGACTACAGATATCTTGCACTTACAGAACATCTACCTGTCATGAATGGTTTGGAATTTGACTTTTTTGATATTTTTTTGTATCATACATCCATAGAATTAAGAATAGTCCAGAAACCGCATACTCACATCAAACAGAAGGCGACTAAACCTACTCATAAATGAGTAGGTTTACGTTTTGACCCATTAGTTTTTTTGCGGACGTCGCGCAGTACGTAACTCCTGATTTGAATTCAACTATGCCGTGTCGTGTCCGTTTAAAGTGTAGAAATACTCATAGATTATATAGTAGAAATACTGCTGGGATCTTAAAGAAACAGGATGGCATCACATTTCATATGTAATTGACAAACAAATGTTTAAGTAGCAAATGCATTACTTAAAATTTTAATTATTTTTCCATCTGTCAGATTGTCGAAGAAACAAAATGGAAATTTTGTTAGTGTTGCCGTTTTGTTAGTGTTGTGTTAAATGACGTCTACAAAGAAACTAATGGGGCAAAACGTAAACCTACTCATTTATGAGTAGTTAAGTCGCCTTCTGTTTGATGCGCGTATGCGGTTTCTGAACTGTTCTTAATTCTATGGTTGTGGTTCAAAATTATTTTTTATACTAATAAAAAAATATTTTTATAATTTATTTTTTTAATGTTTTGATCATACAATTAGAATAGTCCAGAAATATCATACGCGCATCAAACTAAATCCGACTAAACTACTCACAAATGAGTAATTTTACGAGTAGAATACGGAAGGATCACATTTCATGTGTAAGAACCGTATTCATAAGTAATATTATTTAAGAATTCGATTATTTTACCATCTGTCAGATTGTTAAATAAAATTACGTAGACATTTTGTTAGTATTGCCAAGGTAGTCGAATTTTTTACCCAGCTTTCTATTAATAAGCCTTAGTGTAAATATTAAAAGGTATTCAATCACTAATTTACTACATGGATATTTAATGATTTTTTTAACGTTTGCCTTAATAAAGTACCTGTTTTTTTTAGTCCAGTCAGTAAAATATTTTAAGTTTTAAAATATAACAACACAACACAAAACTATCGTATATTTGTTTATATTGTTCACGTTCTGGCAACATTACGGAACCACTTCACGCACGAGCGCAGGCAGAATGTCGGGTAGAGGGGGGACTTTTGGACACAGTACGAATGCATACAAACTTGGTTCTACGCGCCTTCTGGTATTTTATTATTTTATGGTTTTTATATATTTTTACCAGGTAGTT
This sequence comes from Micrasema longulum, assembly GCF_059751315.1. Taxonomy (NCBI): domain Eukaryota; kingdom Metazoa; phylum Arthropoda; class Insecta; order Trichoptera; family Brachycentridae; genus Micrasema; species Micrasema longulum. The sequence goes on from NW_028279167.1 coordinate 196,445, forward strand.
AATTCAACAATGTTTTGAGTATGTCCTGATGCTTGCAGACGGTTACACAGTGTGTAAAGTGGCCACTTAAACCAGCCAATGACAGGCATAAGCCCTGTAAATGCCTAGACTTCCATATTCCCTTTATCAAAAATGTTTCCCTCTCTGTTGCAACCAATTTAGATCTAAATTGGGGAGAAAATCCAGCCTGTCTTCAAACATTTGGACATACTTAAAACATTGCCGAAGTAATTGACCACTCATTGGAGCTAAAAAAAAAATGTTTTTGCGATGCGCAGATCTGCAGTGGACACACGACCTCTTAAAAGGATCTTAGAAGACGTCTCTTTCCTCACAGCGAAGCAGTTCAAATTTCCACGATCAGGGAGATATTAAAATCAAATTATACCAAAATCTTTTATTTTACATTTTTTTATTTTTTTTATTATATAAATTTCATTAAAATCTACACATCCTTTACAGATCTTAAATATAACAAACATTATTATTAATAAATAACCTATTTTTACAAAATATTAGATACAGATATAACAGTAAAAAAATTTAAATATTGAGTAGCAGTTTTTTTTATGTGATAAAATGTAGATCACAAAAACACAAAATGGGTGTTTCTTCATAGTTCATAATAGAACTTTCGACCGGTAATAGTTGACTCTCAAACTAGCTATGAGTTAGTTTTACGTTTGTGCTCTGAAACAAATTGATAATGGAACGCATTACGCTCGAAAAACGCTTCCAAATTGTGAAATTTTACTTTGAATATAAGTGAGCAGTTCGCCAAATGTATACGGCTGTTCGTGAAACCGTGAATTTACTGCGTGAAAAGTTTGGCGACATTATTTCCAGAAATGATACTTTCAATTGGCCTCCACGATCCTATGATTTGAAGCCATTGAATTATTTCCTATGGGGTTACAAGTCAATGGTCTACGAAAAAAAACTAGCAACTCTCAAAGCATTGGAAGCCAATGTAACACGCACCATTTCAAAAATGGTTTGGCATCATCATTTCCAGATAGTCCAGTCAATTGGCCTCAGTGATCTAGAGATTTGCCTTGATTGGATTACTTCCTATCTCTCTTCAATCCGTGCCTCATGTCTGAGGATGGTGATTACGCCTGACTCCAGGCATGGCTCGTCTGTGGACAGTCTCCCTTCATCTGGAACGGTCTTGGGCTCTTCTATAGGCATTCGTCAGAGATGATTCTGATAATTCAGTGACTGTGCCGCTCCATCTTGTGGGTTGACATCCACGCGATCTTGTCCCTTCGACACTTCCCAGGAGAATAGTTTTCTCCAAACTATCAGTCTTCCCTGGAAATATGCCCAAAGGACTGCAGGATTCTTTTCTCGCACATTATTTCCTATAGGGCTACATTAAGCCCAGTGTTTATGGAAACAAACCAGCACCTCTCAAAAATGGTTTGGCAACAATATTTCCAGAAACAGTCCAGTTAATAGGCCTCAGCGATCCAAAGATTTGCCTTTATTGGATTATTTCCAGTGTTTTTAGAAACAAACCAGCAACTCTCAGGGCATTGGAAGTCAATATAACACGCACCATTACAAAAATGTTTTGGCAACATTATTTCCAGAAATGGTCCAGTTGATTGGCTTCCCTGATCCTGTGATTTGACAGCATTGGATTATTTACAACGGGGCTACATTAAGTCCATGGTTTATGGAAACAAACCAATAACTCTCGAAGCATTGGAAGCCAATGTAACATAGAATATTTCGGAAACAACGCTGGGTTTTTCGGAAAAAAATTGGACCGACGAAATGAGCTGCATAACTGCTAGTCGCGGGGGATTTTAAATCCTGAAATTGTCTGGAATGATTTGGATATAATGATAATGCTGTTGTGCAATAGGACAACCATTGTTATATATTAAAACAGTCATGTTCCGAAACCGGTCGGCACACTAAACTTATTAGATGATTTTACACAAATCCCCACAGCCAAAATGAAGAATATGCGAAATAGAAAAATTCAGTGATTTTTACAGCATTCGAATAATGCAAATAATTTTAATTTTATCGCCGTTAGAGTTTTCAATCTAAAAACTGACAACGCAAAACATATCAATTTCTCCATACTCTTTTCCGAGCCAGTGTAGTCTGACGATTGGAGAATTTACAAAATATTTATGTTTAACCTTTAGAATCAATATTTTATGTTCTGCCAAGAATGGAACCCACGACCTCAATAATAGGGTCGTTCCACATTTGTTTTTGTGCGACGTCGGATAAATTTTAAAGGGTTTAAAATATGGATATTTTGAATTACCCAAAAACGAGACGTTTTCCGCTCTGTGGGAAAAACGGCACAAATGGCGTTAAAACGCCATTTGTGCCGTTACTAAAGCGCCAAACTTACAACCACGTTTATTAGAAGCGCAGTCTGTGGTCATAACGCATAATGTCAAAATGACGTGACGCCAAATGCGAGCCGTTTTGTTTATGCTCAATTTTAAACCCGAAAATTATAAATGAAATCGTGTTTTGAATACATTGATAGTCATATCATTAGAATCATAAAAATCCACTTTAAATTTATATGGTATTTTTGACGTTATTCCCGACTTGTGAAAATACCCTATTGTTGGCAAATGTGTCAACCATCACACAGCGAGATGGCTTATCTCCATTTTATTTTAATTAATATCCCTGAATCTAATGCGTGAGAATGATCACCTTACCTTCCATATAACAAAAATGATGAAGAGCATGAATTACTCATGCATAATATTAGTAATTCCAATGATAATTCAATCGAATTTTCAAGTCAATTTAAAATGTGTTAGACGAGACTAATGAACTGGACGATCAACATTAGTAACATGTAATCTTAGATTAGTGCTGATGGCCGGCAGTCAGCAGTAAGGGTAGGAGGGCGCCGGCTACCAGGGCCAGGAGTTCCCCGCTGCTGAGCCTCGTGTGGGTGCTGCTCGGGGCTGCCTGAACGTCCGCAGTCGTGCTGGGTAGCGGCTTCCAGCCGTGGCTGTCCTGCTTCTGCATCAGCTCGGGAAGCACGTGGACGGTTGCAACGTAGAGGAATGTCCCGGCGGAGAAGAGCATCGCGATCCCTGCGCAAATTTCAAAAGAAGTCTAAATAACCTTTCATCCTAACCAACAAAATATACTGGCAGAGGACATCTTTACATTTTGTAAATATGAACTACTTTCTCAGAGTAATAATGGGCCAAGCTACAGAGGAGCCCAAACATAGGAAAACCACTATATGACTATTATGTATTAAGTTAGCTACAGTTCACAGCAAAACAATCGGCTGAACTCAGATCGAGAATTGCCAAATCGAATCAATTTAATCCATTGTTGCCGCGTATTGTCATCTTTAGGAATGCTAAAAAATAGTACCTACATAATAACTAATAACACATATTTTTCACTAGAATTAAAATTAATATTATTTTACTTTTCATTTTTAATCATTCTAATCATTACAAAAAACTCGAAAAATGTATTCAAATAGGCATTTCAGGTTTTAGGATATTATATGGATGCCTAGTGCGGCCCCGACATATTGCCCGTAATCAACTGTCATTATCAACAGTAAACATACTTTGATTAACAAATTTATTGCCTAAATTGAGAAAAATAGTTTCTAAAGTAAATATGTTGATATGAGGAAAGTTTTTAAGCAACACAATACACATGTCGGGACAATAAATGCCAAAAATCAATGCAAATTATTCGAAATCAATTGCCTGAGAAAACTGACTCCTCAACTTTGACGCTTCTGCTGCTGCACCATTGTATATTTTTATTAATCATAACGTAAATATCCAAGTTATTTACAAACCAAGCACAGCATCTGTTAGGACCGTTACGCGTCTGTTGTCAAACAAAACAAAATGGCCGCCAGCTGAGTGAATTTGTTGCTAACCAACAACGCTTCCGTTCTATGAAACATAGCGATAGGGCTTCTCTATAGCTTGGCGCATTATTACTCTGAGACTATTTTACATTTTGTCAAAAAAATACCTGGAGTGCGTCAAAAAAAAAAAAACAAATCAATTATTCTTTCGAATTGAATCTCCGTCAAAATGAGGAATTCCAGCCCAACCTGGAATTAAATTTTCAAAATGTTTTCATGTAGGTACACGTAAATATTAAAAAATTTTGGAGTAGGATTAAATATCTCAAAAACGCACGTAAAAATAAATAAAAAATGTTAAAAATAGTATTCATTTTAAAATCGTAAATAATGACGTCACTCCTTATATCTACGTGTAGTATTTCCGGTTTCCGCTTTAAAGCCCCCGCACCTTGTAAGGAACGTTTTGACCATAGAAAAAAAAGAGTATAATTTTCATTATACTCCTTTTTCAACCAGAGATTATGTCAATTTTCTAGATTTTTCTAAATCGAAACGTTCGTAAAAACAACCATAACATAGAAATGAGCAAATTACGATCGACTAAATGAAGTAATCAAAGCAATATTCCATAGATTCTTGTCAGGTCAGTGAAAGTAAGAACACCTGAAAAGTGACACACTGATTACAGTCATTTGGCGCGGTATTTGATAAATTTAACTTTAAAAAATCATATCGTAAATAAAGCACAAAAATATATATATATATTTTAGCTTAGTTAAATAGTAAACTAATAGAAAAAAAATAATTAGAAAAAAGTATATAAATAATTAAAATGAGCGACTCACCCGTGGCATTTACAGAGCTTAAGGTCTCCTTCCCTTCCTGGCCGATCCCAAAGTAGGTGGCCAGAGTCAGCAAAGGAGCAGAGCACGAGAAAACGAGGAGGTGTTTTCTTATTCGATTCCTAGCAACAGAAATAAAGAGTAATTATTAGCCTTTTAAGTTCGCTAAGTATAAATAACCATTGCGGTTGGCGGCAAAATTTTATGCAATTTTAAGAAAAGATGAAACCAATAATAATTAAATTTGTTGCAACAGAGAGGGAAAACATTTTTGAGAAGGAAATATGTTAGTCTAGGAATTTACAGGGCTTATTACCCGTCATTGGCTTATCTCTTCGTTCTAGTGACGAGAGAACCTTTTCAATACCCTGTCATCGCTCTAATTTTCTTGCCTCCTCTTTCACGGTAGTAGCCGCTCGATTGTGGAATAATCTACCCACTAATGTTAGACTGTCCCTTTTTTATTTACATTTAAGTCAAGATTAAAATGTCACAATCTAAATATTTAAATTGTTCCTTTATCCTTCTTCTTTCCTTCCCATCCCCTCTCCTCTCTTCATTGTATAGTGTTAATTTTTTATTCTTTAATTAATCTTTGTTTTTAATTTTTTCATAAAATTGTAAGATTCAATATGTCCATGTATTTATAATTTTCTCAAACTGAACGGTTTGGGTAGGTAGGAAGAAATTGCCTTAAGGCAATATGCCCGCCCTTATATGTATATTTGTTGTATATGTATATGAAGTGTCAAATAAATAAATTGGCTGGTTTATGTAGCCACTTTACACACTGTGTAACATTCACCTTTCTGCCTATGTTCGAACATCCACATTTCCTCAACTCTTCCATCTGTTCACTTTTGTGAAGTAAAAGAGCTGAAACCTTTATCATGTGGGTGAGATTCAGATTCCGGCTGAACCAATTCACCTACTAGGCAACGCCTGAAAACAATTTTCCAATTTTTTATACTTCTTCTTTTACCAGGTAGTTAATTCAACAATGTTTTGAGTATGTCCAAATGCTTGCAGACTGTTACAGTGTGTAAAGTGGCCACTTAAACCAGCCAAAGACAGGTTATAAGCCCTGTAAATGCCTAGACTCCCATATGCCCTTCTCAAAAATGCTTTCTCTCTCTGTTGCAACAAATTTAAATATGAACAACTCTCTAGGGAGAAAATCCAGCCAGTTTGCAAGCATTTGGACATACAATCCAAGAGACGGTGTGGCATTTGAAGTGCAGATTGAATTTAGCAAAAAATATTGGAAAATTGATTTCTAAACTTAATGAATTAATGTATATTAAATTAATATAATCAATTCTAATCTCAATAAAATTACTTATAATTTTACGATTTAAATAAATTGCTGTTGGAGAGTATTATACCGAAAAAAAGTTAAGAAAATGATTCAACTTCTAGATATCACCACAATTGATCAAAGAATCAAATTCAATGTTGCTAATGAAATAAACAAAATTATTAAAGGAATAGTTCCGAGATATTTTCAAAATAAACTAAAAAATAATGAGCTTTCATAAACTATGCAACAAGAGAATCTGAAAATATAAGACTGGAAAAGAAATCAAAAGCAATGTCCCAGAACTGCCTTATGTACAAGGGAATACAATTATTTAAGGAAAAAGAATTTTGCCAGAAAGCATAAAAAATTAAATAAATGTAAATATATTTTAAATTAAATGTAAAAAGTATATATACCAATGCTGAATCAACTGCTCCAAAACTGTATAGCTTATGTTAGGTTTTTGTTATTTTCATTGTGTGTTTTGTAATATAAATAATATAGATGTACATAAATACCTTGTTTTTAAAACTGTCTGAATATTTGTTAATTATGTTTGTTTTTTAAGTTAGTCTTCTTTGTTTATTCTCAAATGTAATTTAAAAAAACTAAATTGTTAAGCGACCTCGGCACGAGAAACCCCAGTGAGGTCACATTATTTTTATTATTAATTATAGTTTGTAAGCGAAAAATATGAATAAATAAATAAATATGTGAAAAATTTTAGGTAATATATAGTGTAAATAGTGAATATAATTAATGAAAATGTACATATGAAACAGTGAATATTATAAATTAGAATATTAAGTGTATAATAGAGTAGATTAGTGATAAATAGTGTTAGAATAAGTATAGATGTAAATATTGTGTTGTAAATATATATTAAACTATGTTAATCATAGAACTAAATAAAAAATTAAGTCTGACCATCGCTCGAGGGTTCCTGGTTTGATATGTTGTCCCAATATAACGCCTTAAATATTTTGTTATTTGTAATGTTATTTTGGTAAAGTAAATTAATTTGAATAAAATACACCCCCGTACGTACCTCTCAATGCCCTCATGCAGCAGAAAGGTGACCAGACCAAAGGCGGCGGGAGCCTTGTGCAGCATGATTGCCAAGAAGACTATAATCTCCACATCGGCGTGGGATGTTGTGGCGGCCGCTCCCAAAGCGATGCCGTCCGCTGTAAATACCAGCATTGATAGCGAACCCTTGAAACTCTTTGAAAATACATGCGGGAGTCAACCGGCTGAACAAATCGTCATGTAAAATACAAGCCAACTATCTTCATTCTCAGTACATAGAGACAATCAGTGGTAATGCATTGAAGATGTTAGGATTTGTTCTGCGTACTGCCAGGGTTTTCGAAAATACCCGCGTACTCTTTACAACTCCTCGGTGCGAAGTAGACTCGAGAGTGGCTCGATGAATTGGGGGCCACATGAACTGAAGTACTCGCTTATGATAGAGAAAATCCAAAGGAAGTTTCTGAGATATCTCTACATGAGAGAGTGCGGGTATTATACTCGGCTCTACCCGACCGAGTTTCTCCAGGGTATGCTCGGCTACAACAGTTTAGAGACTAGAAGGAATGTGTATTTGATTACACATTTTTATCCATTGTTGCGCGGTATGATCGATAATCCTGAGAGTATGATGAGCATTGGTTTGTATGTTCCTGGTAATTACCTAAGACAGCGTCAGCATAGATTGTTTCATATTCCGATATACAGAACCACCCTGCCCGTTGGAAGGGCTATCGCTATGCTAAACAACATCGCTCTGGATATTGATCTGTTCCATGTATCCGAAGGGGTTTTCCGGAGCAGGATTCTCCTATTACTTTTACATGAGTCTCTTTCGTGTATTTTTTCTTCTTTTGTATAATATGTACCTATTGAATATATGTTTGTAATGTATATGTTATATTTAAAATAAATGAATTGAATTGAATTTAAAAAAGTGATACCATATAAATAAATTTTCCCAATATTTAGGGAAAAATTCTTTGTGTGCATTTTATGCAAATTCAAATTGTTATTTTCGTGTTTTCAAGATTAGGTACCCAGATAAAATTATTTAAAGATGTTTTTTTTTTATTTCAATAAAAAATAACATATTTAACATTTTTTTAACATTTTTTTTTGCACCACAACAGGCCAGGAGACCTAATTACAGTGGTGAATTACATCACAGAGCACCCAGGCTTGAGAAAAATCACATTTTAATTTTTGTGTTCTCACCGGGAATCGAACCCGGAACCTTCCGTGCGTGAATCAAGCGTCTTGACCACTACACCGCGGAGGCCGCCGAATAGTATTGCTTGAAAAAATACAAAATATTTTTTATTAAATCATTTATAAATATGAATAATCCCCAATCATGACAGTTCTTACAATTTTCTGAAGTATATTTAGTATATTCTTGTACGATAATTATATTTTAATGAAATTTAATTTTTCCCATACATTTCACATTCTCTCACTTTAAAGTTTTCCTCAGTTTTACACTTTTTTTGCTGCTCCCTTGAAAAACGTAAAACAGGGGTTTTAATGTACATCGTTTTCAAAATAGGAAGTTAGTATTCTTTAAATAATGAATAACTTAATGATGTCACTGAAATTAAATATTTAGGTGTAATGTTGGATTCAAAACTTACATTTCACCAAAACGCTAAGATGGTAATAAATAAGATTGCAAAAAAAATATCAATTTTGGGAAGGATCAGAAGATTTATTGATAAGGACTCCTGCAAAACTATTTACAAAGCAATTATTGAACCACACGTTAACTACTGTAGTAGCATTTTATTTTTATCAAACAACGAAAACATAGATAAACTAACTGTATTACAAAATAAAGCCTTTAGAATCATTTTGAAAAAAAACAGATATACGAGGGTAAAGTCGATGGTAAATGAAATGAAATTATTAACATATAAACAAAGAATATTTTACAATACAATGATATTTGTTCATAAAATTATAAACTCTAATAAAAAAACAGAATTTTGGAAAAAAATTGAGCGGAACCAGCATGAACACGATCACAATACCAGAGAAAAGAACAAAATTAGACTTCCATTTAGGAAAAAGGCAAAGTCACAAAATTCAATTTTATTTAAAGCAATCAAAAAGTATTACGAAATGGAAAAAAATATTTATGAAGAAAAAAACATATCAAAATTTAAAATAATGGTCAATATTGGACATATGTGATAAACAATTTATAAATTAAATATATTTGCAATGTTATTATTAGAACACACATAACAATATGTATGATATGTGTGCCCTACTTTAAGATTTAAATAAGAAAATTTAAAAAATAAAAAAAAATAATAATTAGTTCCACTTATTCTATTCTAGGAATATGAACGGAACTTGCTCTCCGGATAAACATCGTACAATAATAGAATAGTCTAACCTGCAGCGTGGACCACCAGGCCTATGGTGGCTGTTACGTTTCTCTCGGCGGGGACTGCGGAATCGTTCATGCTGGACGAGATCTGATCCACCAATAACATGAACACGAAACCTGAAACAGACAGAAGAACTGTTTTACACCTCACCCGTGTGGACCAGCCTGCAAACAAATACAGTGATTTAGATGCATTTTACAGATTGTTTTAAAGATAAATATTACGAAAAAATAAATAACGTATCCCTAACTCTATGAGGCCAAGAGCCCCGTGTTGAGTTGGGATACAACAAAACAGAAAGTGGAAGCATGCATATTATTAAATACTACAAATAAAAATGATTACATAAACATAAATTTCAATAAACATCTGGAAAACACGCTTGATAGTACTACATATATACCAATCTATGCAGTGTCTTGCAGCAGTCTCCTGCAGTGGTCTGTTCCCTAAGACAAAACCCAAACGTGTACACTTCTCCTAAAAATGGCTTTCGTATAAGAGAATTTAATATCGAGAACGAATCGGGTTGCGGTCCTGTGGCTAGTATAGTGGACTCGTGGATCAAAGGCCGGTGATTCGAACCCCACTCTACCTCAACTAGATTCCCATTTTCTAATAGTGAGTTATGTGCAACTCGTTAAAAATGGGCCTTAAAATGAAATATTCGGGTAAATCATAGGAGCGCAAATACTTCTTTTTCTACAAGGGTGGAGTAAAAAATAAGGTTCTCAAATTAATTTCAGGTTAAAGGCATTTTTTCTTTGAACTGAAAAATACATCATTGGAAAGCTTAATTTCTTGACTATTTTTCAACGAATTTTTGTTAACGACTAATCCACTTTTGGAATCTAGCTTCAAAGAAGTCCGCCGCCAGTCCGTTGAAGAATTTGGTGACCGCTTCCTGCACTCTTTCATCAGTCTCGAAACGTTGTCCACCCAAGTGTTGCTTTAATTTTGGATACAAGTGGAAGTCACTCGGTGCAAGATCGGGGCTGTAGGGAGCCTGTTCAACGAGATCCCAGCCAAAATTTTCGATTATATCCTCGGTTTGGCAAGAGCCGTGCGGGCGCGCATTGTCGTGATGCAGTTTAACGGATGTCTGTGCGCCCATCGGAGAACTCCCTACACCATTTGCGGACATGTTGAACGCTGATACAAGCTTCCCCATAAACTTAACACAACTGCCTATGAATATCAACCGGTGGTAACTTTTTAGCGTGCAAAAATCGAATTACTGCACAAACTTCGCACCTGGCGGTGACGACGATCAGGGGTTTCATCGCGGATGGCTGCCAGGCCGGCACTGAACGTCGCAGCGAGGCGGGATCTAGAGTGGGGGAACCAGCGCACACAGCGGTGTTGCCGGATTTCGTCTAGCATTTCGCGCAGCGAGTTTACAGCATTGGGAATGTTATTTTTTACACAAACCTCGTATAAAAAAATATATATATATATGAATATGTCTTTTAGATGTTAACATGAGTGAGCACAATTTAAAATTAAAACAAAATGGTCAAGGTTATACATCATTTAAAAGAAAATTTTATGCTCTACAAGATTTTGTGTTTGCTTTTAATAATATCTGGCTGAATTATATAGCGCTATTTTTGTGAAAAATCACCTGAAGGCCAGGTTACATTCATTATTTTATTTTATTACAAGCCTTCAAAATGAAATGTCATGTGGACGAAGTGAGCATTTTTGACTTCTCTTCTGTTCACGTTAAATCGTAGGAAAACGGCTACCAAAGCTGCTTGTGATATTTACGCCTGCAAACATTTGGTCAAACTCAAAATATTGTAATAAAACCAACTGATCCAAGAAGCAGTTCAAAAATTGGAAAAAAAATTCAGGCGTTGCCTGGTACGTGAAATAATTAGATCAGATGAATCTCTTCAAAAACAATAAAGGTTTCAGCTCTTAAACATCACTAAAATCAAGAGTTGGAAGAATTGAAGAAATATGGATGTTGAAACATAGGCAAAATGGTGAATGTTACAGTGTGTAAAGTGGCCACTTGAACCAGCCAATGACAGGTCATAAGCCCTATAAACGCCTATACTTCTCTTCTAAAATGTTCTCCATCTCTGTTGTAATTTGTAAATCTTAAAATGCCTGTCATATGGCAACCAAGTCGCGATGGAAGATGACACATTTTTGTTTTTTTTTTTAATTTACATTCAGTAAGTAAACAAAACAAATCCCCTACCCAGCACCAGAGATATTCCTATGACCGCATGCAAGTTGGAATGGGGCTTCTCCCCCTCGATGTGCCCCGCGGCCGTGGCCGCCTCGTGGGGCTCATGGGGCCCCGGGAGCAGGGCGCTGACTCCCTCGGGGATTATCACGGCCAGGGCGGTGCCCACGAGCAGCCCCGCGCCCAGCACTGTCACTTTCTTCAGCTTGTCCTGAGGAAGAGGCACACGAAATATTTTTCAAATAATATTTATTTATTAGCACCTTACAAAAAATCATATTATTTAATAAACACACAAATATGAAGTATTGTAGACCTTGAAATGTAACATGATTAGAATGACAGTGGTCAGAAAAAGTGACAACATAACTTTGTAGTAACGTCAAAGGAGTTATTTATATTGACACACAAAAAATCATTTATATCTGGCGTGTTAATTTTTTTTTTTAATACAATGCTTGAAACATAAATCAACATTAATATATAAAATCAGCGTTAAAACTAAAAGAAAACTAAAATAAACCTAATTATTAACGACGTTCTTACAAGATTACATCATTTTCCAAAAACGTTAGAGATGGGACAAATTGATCAATGTAAATTGATGGAATAAAAAAAGAATTCATTTGATGTTGTTCATGAAAAAGGTATAAATGTCTCATTTTTTGGTGAATAATTGTGTTAAACACACTATAATAGGCTTGTTTTTGCGTTTTTTATATCAATTTTCGGAAAGAGAGTTTCATGATTGCATGAAATAACTGATAAAATCGATTTGATCAGTGATCAGTTATTTCCCATCACTAATGAAATTAGTTTGACAGCTGTCATTCTAATCAAGCTATATTTTAAGGACTATAGGTATTAACATAAGTTGTGTCTGTTTTTTTCCAAATTTAAAAATGAGCACCTAAAGTAAAACAAAATGATAAAGGCTAAACGTCAATCAAAAGAAAATTTTCTACCGTACAAGATATTGTGTTTGCTTTCGCGTTACATAATATTATTTTATTTGATTTCATTTAAGTCTTCGAAATGGAATGTCAAGTAAACGAAAGTGAGCAATTTCGACACCTCCCTACTCAAAAATATTTTCCCTCTCGGTTGCAAATTTTAAAAATTATTTTCTATTCATTGAGCAAAAGCTTAAAGTAACGCCATTATCCTTACTGCACAACTTAGAAAGAGTCAACAATTTCATTTATCTAGGTTCTGTCATCAGCGATGGCGGTGGGTGTGAAGGTGAAATACGGAGACGTGTTGGTATTGCCGAAAGTGCTATGAGTCGGCTGGTGAAGATCTGGAACAATCGCAGTATAACCATTAACACCAAAAAGAGACTGGTGAAAGCCTTGGTTTTCTCAGTGTTCATGTACGGTGTGGAGTGTTGGACACTTGAGGGAATCTGAAAAGAAAAAAACCAAAGCTTTCGAGATGTGGTGTTGGCGGCGAGTGCTGCGGATTCCGTGGACGGCCAGACGTACGAATGCATCTATTCTCCAGGAACTGGACATAGAAGAAAGACTGATATCCATGTGCGAGAAAAGAATCCTGCAGTTCTTTGGGCATATTTCCAGGGGAGACTCTGATAGTTTGGAGAAAACTATTCTCCTGGGAAGTGTCGAAGGGACAAGGTCCCGTGGACGTCAACCGACAAAATGGAGCGGCACAGTCACTGAGTTATCAGAATCATCACTGACGAATGCCTATAGAAGAGCACAAGACCGTTCCAGATGGAGGGAGACTGTCCACAGATGAGCCATGCCTGGAGTCAGGCGTAATCACCATCCTCAGACAGGAGGCACGGATTGAAGAGATTTATTAAAAAAAGAAGCTATTTAAATCTGTTTTTTTTATCCATAAATTCAACAAAAATTTTAATCAAAACAAATTCAAATAATTAATCTCTATCTTTTTGTCGTTATGAAATGCATCGAACAGTTTTGGAGATATAAAAACTGAGTGTCTGAGTCTCAAGTCTGGATTTACAAGAAGGGATTTCAAGTAATCTATTCAATCTTTGACTAGAGCTATTAAAATTTTAGGAAACTCGCTTGTTACAGGGGATCTTTTGTTTTTTCGAAAAATGCAGTCTGACGTGGTATTGCCATGCTTGAATCTTAACGTAGCAAAAATATCATTTAGACTCGTGCTTAATCATGCGCTACTTAAATGGGGCAGGATGAAATGTAGTAGTTACATTATAAATTACCTTAAATCAAAACTATTACTCAATGGGAAAAATGAAAAAAGAGGAAAGAGGAAAGGAGGAGAGATTAAGGAAGAGAAAGGAGATGTTTCTTCAGACGTGATTTAAACAGAGATAATGTAGTAACATCTATGATGGTGGATGGGAGATGATTCCACAGTGGAGCCGCATGGACACTATATGAGTTAGAGAAGAAAGAGGAGTTATGGATGGGTATTAAGAGAGTGCCTTGAGAATTAGAACAAAATAGTTCTAATAAGTTAAACGTTTGAAAACATAGGTCAAATATCTCTACATATATTGCGGAAAGAGAATTGTGGTGATGTAGAAATACCTACAGAAATCCATTGGAACCCATAGCATAATTGTATCTATTTTTAATAAATAAATGCCAATACATGGCACTGAAAAACTGTAGATAATTAGGTGATACTTTTATTACAAAATAAAAATTTTATTGAAAAGACATGTGAATTTTAATGTTACATCATGTTCTATTTGACCCTGTTAAACCAACTTTAAAAATCATGCCTCAAACATTGTTAACTCAGGTGTTGTTAAATGCTTAGCAAACATATTTGGTGTAATTTTTTTATGAATTAGCATAAATTTTCATGCAAGAATTTTTATAGCTCACATATTTACGCATTTTTTATCAGCGGCACTTATTAAGGAATTATTAATTTTATAAGAATAGCATGGAATATTTTTCCGGATGATGATTTCTGAAAGTATACTGAAGGAGATCAGTTTGTGTGTTCCCAATAATTATACTAAATCGAGATCTCATGCACTGTTTTACACACCCAGAAGCACGCACAATAAAGCAAGCCAGAATTCACCCATTAATAGGGCGATTCGCTTGCTAAATACGGCTTCTGCGTGATAAAACGGAAATTTCCGATTTAGTGCTGCTTTTCAAGTTATTAAATAATGTTCTTGACGGTCCCGAACTTTTAAATTGTGTGAATTTTTATGCGAGACAGCGTGGGACGAGACAAAATACTTCTTTCGCTGTTGATTTGCATAGTTCAAACTATGTAAATACTCACATGTTAGCAAACAAACATGGAAACTTGGATTTATTTCATTTATCTTTAAACAAATTAAAATAATTACTTTTTGATCACTTCTTTTCTAAATTATAAAAATGTACTAAGTGTTATACTTGTTTTACTGTTTATGCTATGATACATCGCCTCTGTTACTTCAATACTTTTTATATTTAAACCCTTTATTTATTGTTAATTTGCTGCATACCTATGTTATAATTTCTTATTTAATTTTTCTTAATTATTTCCTTAAGTTCTGCTGATTTTCTTTCGTGTATCTATAGTTTCTATACTGTGTACAGGTGTTTTGTTTCATTATAATGGTGTTTCAATATTATTTTATACTTTGTCAAAGGCGGAAGCCGTCGAAATAAATTACGGTAATATTTTGCACAACTATCTGAATGAACACACTGAACATTGCAAGAGCTTATAAAATTAATCAATGAATTCGTGCATCAATAATCGATACAGTATTAACATGTTTATATTAAGATACGCGTCCCGGTATCGATAATAATTTTATCGTGAAATCTAATCATTGTATTTATTTATATTTGCTTGAAAAATCATAAACGATAAACATGAATATAAAATTAGTGATACTTATTAGAATACTCGTTATATTTTCACAGAGATAATTATACATTATACGTACCGATATACGATATAAAGAGATAAGGAGCATATTAGTTCTGGTCAAGCAACAAGCGTGTTGAAATGACCGACTTTTCGCAGCTTTCTTTATTTGATAATACTGTATTTACAGAATATTCCGTTACGAAAAATAATGTAGTAAAATGTTTCACTTACTTCTGACATATTTACATTCAAAGGGATGCTTCCGGCTAGATAAGATCCAACTAACATCACCAGGACAAGCAAAATTAAAACTAGTGTCTCGTCCATTTTTGCGTATTTTTTATTTACTTCGTAGATAGAAAATATAATTTCACCTCATCGTTTTAAAATAAAGTGTATCTTTTGTTATTTTTTTGCGGAATTCACATTCAACGGTGTTTTATTCGTATTCGGCAAAAAATGTATACGAATGGCAATGAAGAATTAATTTACATTCTCTTTTTGATTTGACAACTTGGCATGTGGTATTGCTAGTTGACGGAGACATCAAAATAAACAACAAACACCAGTGAAAACTATTTTTTGATACTTACTTTCAATAAAACCGGGGATAGAATTATAAATTATGTAATTTTAGGATCGAAAAGTTTTAAAAAATATATATATATAATCAGTTTGATATATATTGTTTTTTATCCCTTCCCGCACCTAATTGTGTTTGGGACACTGAATTGGTACAACAATCGCAGCGTATCCTGATCATTTTTGTTACATGAAGATGATCAGTCTTACGCTTCAGGTACCAGTCCAGGGACTATGAAATATTCTAGTGTGAAAACACCCATTTAAATAAATACTTCATATCAACCACGTCAGGAATCGAACCGGAGACCTCTTGCATGTCAGGCTAACACGCTGACCATTACACTACGAGGCCGACGATATACATTTACTACATTCAAATACATGTTTTAAATTTGAAGAATTTCGAGTTCAAGCATTCGAGCACCAGATAATTTGCGGTTGTCCCATGGCAGTTTCTGGATCACAAATCTATGGCCAATTTCACATGATGTTTCATCTTCATCGTTGATTGGTAGATAAATGTATAATCTCTGAGTAGATTCCTATAGATAAATTATCAAGCCAAGTGTCGTAGGCGGTGGTGAGGGGGGATGGCCATTGTCAACCTCTAGATTCATTATTTTCCCTGAAGTCTTAAGCATAGATGGGGGGAAGCAGAATCACCAACATCAAAATGAAAATATTTTATTCCAATCGAGTTAGTTCGGTAGATAGCTCACAAAATTGGTAGATCTACAGAAAAATTGGTACGGTAGTCAAAGCCGATCATTACATTTCACATGGCATGGTAAAATTAAGGTGGGTGGATACTTACTTATTATGTTCTTTTTCCGTTTTATTTATTTTATTTCTACTCGCAGGTAAAAAATTTACAAAAGGAAATCTAGTTGAGACGAGCAGATGAGTCGACCTCATGGTGTTGGTTAGTGCATTAACCTGCCATTAAATAAATAAAATAATTTAAAAAAATTGTAAAACCTGTTCTTATTTTAACTGGTGGATTTTTACTGTGGTGTGAAAACAGTCTAGGTTAATACTTCAAACATAGCTTTTTTTCAAACATATTGCATTTTCCAATATACGGCTCAAAAATAAAATCAGTATCATTGATAATGTTTCGAGTTTTAAAACTGTGAAAAACCATAGCGCTGTTAATGTGGTAAATATATAAAAATACAATTTGTAAAAATATTGGCTTAATTTAATAATCTATTAATAAATAAAAAAAGCCACTGAACTTTCTCCTTTTGTCAAATTTAAAAATATTTTTTATAAAAATATATAGGAGCTAGATTACAACACGTCTAGCAGCTCTGTAGTGCAGACGGTTAGAAATTTAGCACCTATTCACATTTTACAAAAACAAAAACTAAAAAGTGTTTTTTTTCAAATAAGGGTTTGCAGATAGAACCCAGATTACAACAGTCCTGCAGCTACAGAGCGCATGGGAGGTCGGAAAAAATAAAATAAATTTTAAATATAAAAAATTCAGCGGTCCCAGATTATATCGTGAAAATAACAATAAAACACATTTGATATAAAAAATATTAGTTTATTTGGTTTTAGTTGTAAACAATTAAAAAATGTAAATACTTCACAAATACAGTAGAACTCCACTTACTCGAACTACAGTCATCCGGATTGCCAAATATCCAGATCGTTATCAGGGAACAAAAAATAAATGAGAAGTTTATAATTTTAATTTAATTGTACAATTAACTTTGTATTGTGGTGTATTGTTACAATAAGTTTTTAATGTGATTTCAATTCGCAGTATTATTTCAAAGGCAATGAAATCTGGCACTCGTTAATTTGGATAATTGGAGTTTTACTGTGTTATATTATTTTTTCTAAGGCACATCTTAACCTAAACATAAAATTATATTTTAAATACAAAATAAATAAATACAGTTATTGATAGAAAAATACACAATTATCTCTTGGAGAAACTGTTCAGTTAGTAAGAATAAGGCACATATATGTTATTTATGAATATTTTTTATTAAAAATAAAATGTACTTTCTATAAGAGTTCTTTATTCTGAAAGATTAGACCTTTGCATTTCAATATTGGAACTTTGCCTTTCAATGTTCTTAAAAAGCTTAAGTAAGATAAACAAATTCAATATAAAATAAGGTTTAAGCAATTGTTTATGCAAACAAAATATTTTCACATCTTTTCAAATAAGAAAAAAAATACAATGATCACGGATTTATATGTAAACCCGTCATAAAATGGAAGGTATTTTTTTTTGCACCACAACAGGCAAGTTGTGATTAATTAAAATCATATTATGATGATTTGAATGCATGACTTGTCTATTCGTATTCGATTATTCTCTTCAGCAGTCTTCATTGGAGAAATGTAGAATGGAGATGGACCTAATATGCATTTTCAAAATACTTAATGCTATAAGTGATGTCCCATCTCTGTCGCAATCAATTTCTTTTTATGTTCCCAACCGTGTCACCAGAAGTTAAAATCTGCTATTTATCAAATCTTCTAAGAGCGACTTTTGTTTTTATGCCCCAATGTCCAGAATGTGTAGATTGATTGATTTGTCACATTACTTGGAATTCTTTGGAATAGATCTTCCTGCTTTTCAAAGATATCTTCGCCCTTAACACAGTGTGGAATGAAGATGGATTGGCATGGGTTAGTTCTGTTTTATATGTTGATCGGGTTCTTGAATATATTGTATACCATCATTTTATTACCCTTGTTTGTCTTTGCTACATAGTTTTATTTTCTTTTTGTTCAGATTCTTATACATATATTTTTGTTTATAACTATTATTTAGGTTAAGACTATATATATCTATCATCTATCTATATATCTACCTATATATATAAAAGGCAATGTTCGTATGAGTGTCCTCGATAGGCTAGTTAACCACTGGACCGATTTTCGTGCAGTATTTTGCAAAATAATGAGCTATGACCTCGGTATATTTATAGCTCTTATAATCTTCAATCCAATCAGTAGAAAAAAAGTTAGGAGCGTAAATGTTTAATTCATTGTCTTACATGGCTGCATTCGGCGAGAATGCATACACTAAAAAATTGGGAGGATGTTATTTGTGTACAAAAAAAGTTTGTATTTGAATGTTTGCAAACAACATTCGTTCTTGTGGATCCAATCAGATTATTTCTCATGTCAAAATCCATCAGGCAGTTAAAGAACGACTTAATACGTGTTGGGCATGACTGATCGTTTGGGTATTAGTCAAGTGTCAAAATTATAGAGGACTCGAGGTATATCTATGTGTATTTTAGGTAAATGGTTTTATTTAAGAAAACCAAACCTTTTTCTATGGTTACGTAAAAGGATTATGAAGCAAAGTTTTGCAAATATACTTGATAATGTTTTTTCTTAAACAGGAAACGCGGTTTGACTTTTCCTCATACAAATGTATTCTGTATATTCTCCCTTGATTATGCAAATAGAGCAGTGATTTTTTTTACACACTATAGGTTATTACTTTGCTGTTTAGATTTTTTAAATAAATTATTTATAATGGGAACTAGAACGATCCAAAAACTCATAAAAGTGCCCATTTTTTTTGCCGTCTTCAGGCGCATGGTATACAAATATGTATGATAACTATTTTTGAAAAATGCAAAAAGGAACAAAAAAGAAAATTTCGTTCAGACACTCGACAGAGACATAAAAAATAACAAAATCAGTTCAGTTTTGAGGTACGAAAAACAGGACAACGAAACGTCCATTTTGTCTATTTGAGTTAGGCATAAAATTTCAGTACAAAAAATAATATAATGTTTTTAAAGTTTTTTAACACAATATTTAGAGGTCCATAAGCAAAAACTCAGTGTAAATATGACACACAGGTTTTATGCCTTAGTAACAATTGACATACTGTTTTTTCACTTACGTCATATCTCAAAATATGACATTTACAAATAACTGCCTTTTTGGTTATGACGACAGAATAGGTTATCAGTAGTACAGTAGTTTACATTTATTCGGATAGAAAACTAAGAAATCATGTATACCTTAAAGACAACATGCTTGGTAAAAAAAAAACAGTAAAGTTTCATACATAATTAATGATTTATAAAGTTTTTGTTGTCTCCTGTAAAGTGATAATTTAGTGACATACGTTGCATTCAAATCAAGGTTACGTTTATGTTTTGACGATCTTCCCTATCAAAATAAAGATCTCATAATATAGATTTTCTATGACGAGGATATCAATTTCAAATGAAAGAGGATCGTGAGTTTCATTTCATTCGAGATATTTCTTAACAATAGATATATAATTTTAAAAATGATTCACATAGGGCAGTAATGATGGCACAGAAGTATTCGATTCATAGTGCGGCATGGAGATTACATGTTTTTATACTTTGTAAAAAGATTGTAGAGGACTCGGAGTGTAGACTTAAGATCCAGGTTGACAATATCTGAAAAAATATATAAACATTATTAATATTTTTACTTTCGTTTGCCTCGGCAACACACCTCGAGTTTGATTCCCGACATGGCTGAGATGAATTTATTCAACCCACTAAGACGATATTTTAAAAAAAGTATTTAAAACTTAGCATGGTATTTATTTTTTTACTATTAAAAAGAGGAAAGAAAACAAAATATTTTATAAACTAAACTTGAACAAAGACATGTATATTTTATAGGGCCAAAAATTTTATTTTTTTTACTGATAATATTTCATTGATTCCAAACTTTCAAAATATTCCTTCTTTTAAAAAACACGCACTATCCTGGATTCAAACTAAAGATATGAAATCTTTTTTTCTATAATATATTTTGTTGCCCTTTAATAATAAGGAATATTATTATGTTTTTTTTTAAATATTTTTTTATTTTCTTTTTTAATTGCTATAAAAAAATACCATATAATCTTTTACAGAATATTTTATTTTCTCTTTCTTATGTTACACAAAAATATTATAACTGTCCATTATTTATTATAGGAGCAAAAATTAATTAACATTTTCTTGTATACCCACGAACAGGCCATGCCTTATTTATTGTGTATGCAGACAATTGGTAGAATTCCATATTTAATTTGGTAATAAATAAGAGTTTGTTTTGAAAAATGTCCTAACAAGACGAAACGCGTCACAATATACCCTTTGTATATTTTATAAAAAATAAAGTAGAATTATAATCAAATAAACTTGTTATTTTGGATACATTACCAAATTAAAAGGCCATGCCCTTGTGGGATTTTTGTTTACTATTTTTACTATTAATATGTATTTTATTGCTATGTAATTATGCTTTATTTTTTAAATACTCTGTTTTACCGCTTATGTATATTGTAAAAAAACTAAAAAATTAAAATAAATAATAAAAAATAAATTTAAAAAAATATACATTTAATTATTCATATGCATTAGCAGATAGTATGGAAAGCCTGCAGCTATTATTGGACAAAGTACACACAGCTAGTTTGAAGAAAGGGCTAGAAATTTATTAAGACCAAATGTATGGTTATTCGGAAAAAGCCACAAACTTCCCGAAAAGCGTTTTTTTTTAGGTAATCTACAAAAAATCTTCATAAATTTGTACCCACATATGGGTAATGTATAAATATAATAACAATATATAAATAGATATTATTTCTGAGGTTCTCTGTGAAAATCATCTCTCTGCTTCACCTGTTGACAACAGAAGATTATTACCAATAATCTATCAAGTCAACTCCAACGGCAATTATTATTAACTTCGCGATATGTGTATTCTACACTATTTTAATACAACACTTTTACAAAAGTTTTTTTAAAATACCATAGTGATATTCACCAGATATTTACATTATGATTGAAATGTCAACATTGAGGACTGGCCGATTCCTTTTTCAAATGATTAATGCCAAAAACGCCCACTGCGAACGCCACATGGCATATAATATGTCATCTGTATCCTTTCAAAGGAATATAGTCCTTCGGAAATTATGTTCGAAATACTAGTTTCCAAATAAAGAATCTTCAAATAATATCTGTAATCTGGTAATCTGATCTGGGCTAGGCGCTGGGCTCACTTCATAGATATTTTTGTAGGAAGATATAAATGGTGGTGGTGATTTATAATAAAAAATAATTATTTTATTTATTTTCCCATAAAGTTACTTTAAAACATTATTATAGAAAGTCAAATATAATAGTAAGCTGTGCATAATCGTTTATTTGGACGATACGCCCCTGTCAGATTATGAGGAATATTCATAGCCAATGTTTTGTAATCTATTAATAGGTGCATATCTGGCAGGTTAGGCGTCACTCCACGATTAGCCTCCTGACAATGCAATGCATTTTTACATATATATTATCAATAGATTGTGATATTAAAAACTACTCCCAAACCAAGGGTATAACAGTGGCAATTTCGCCTTTTTCATTTTCCGTATCTGTGTTTTTTAACCGTACCTTCCGGCCGAGCCTTCGGTCTGGCCAGCCCCACATCCTCCATGAGGGAGAAGGCCAGCGCCACGTTGTGGATCTTCTGCACGGAGTCCTGCGGAGTCAGGTAGAACTCGTGCAGCGGCACGAAGAAGCCATCGAGGAGGCCGACCAGCAGACACAGCTGAACGCCATCGTGGAACTGGGTTTCCAAATCGGTGATCTCCAGATTCAGCTTGCCAAGGTGCTTGTTGACAAACGTCACGAGAGACTAGAAAAAAATTGAGGGTAATTTTGATTGGCGGAATGTTCACATCTTATTTTAAACCTAAATGAATCATCATTCACTTCAGGAAATTGGAGTCATGCCGATTGGAAGAGCAGTCAAGCAGCTGAACATTATCGCCTTGGAGATCGACATCTTTCACATTAGTGAAACTATGTTTAAGAGGCAAATACTCTTGCTATTTTTTTTTTATTATTTACAGTGGAGTATATACAGTAACAACTTTTTCAATTCTTACTTAGAAAGAACATAATTAAAATATTGATTCCACACTAAAATGTTTTACAAGTAATTGTTTATAAGCTGGAAATTTCAATAAAAATATGTCTCCTAAATCCGAATGTTTATTACCCAGCGCATGTAGACGATTCAGTACTGAATTGCTAGAATATATTGAGATATGATTGTTGCAGTGATAAAGTTGAACTAGCCTAGTCACTCTAACTGGTACTTTAAAACCAATGAGGGCCAAAATTTCAGGGCTGTCCAATACTGAATTAACGATTTGAAATAGAACTAATAAATCATTAATAGTTCTCCTGTCCCTTAATTTAATCAAATTTAATATATTTAATAAATAATCATAGTTACGAAATTCATTACGTATTCCTAATTTAAAATTAACATATCTCAAAAACTTATTCTGAACTCTTTCTATGGTAATTTGGTGAGAGGCATAATAAAGGCTCCATATTGTAGAATTATACTCCAAGATGCTTCTCACCAAGGAGGTGTATTAAATTTTTAAAGTGTTTATATTTTTAAAGTCCTTAATGATGCGCAAAATAAACCCAAGCGTCTTCAAAAATCTAATACTAATATCATTAATGTGACTGATGAAAGACAATTTCTGATCAAAAATCACACCCAAATCCCGCATTTCAGTAACTGAATCCAATGCAGTGTTACCGATTGAGTAGTCAAATAAAATAGGATTTTTTATTCTAAAAAATCTCATGATATGGCATTTTTTTATATGCAATTGAAAGATAGAGAGTATTATACCTTAATCATGTTGAACCATTGCTCAAGGGTTCTTGGTTTGATATAAAATTCTAATTTAACGTTTTAAATCCTTTGTTATTTGTTATGTTACTTTGTGAATAAATAATTTTAATTTGAAATTGAATTATAGTTCTGACAATTTTCGTCTTCTCCAAGCGGATATATCTAATATATCTTAATAGGGAAGGCGAAACAAACTTAGGTTTAATGTTTCCAAGTGTTCGGTCACGTCCTTCACTAGGGCCCAAAAAACTTTATTTTTTGCTACAAAATGAATGACCAGAATCTGATACGAACATCAAATGTTAAGGATCTGGGCGTTAGATTTGTGAGCACCCTGACATTTCATGAACACATAGAGACAATCAGCGGTAATGCATTGAAGATGTTAGGATTTGTTCTGCGTACTGCCAGGGTTTTTGAAAATACCCGCGTACTAAAAACTCTTTACAACTCTTCGGTGCAATGTAGACTCGAGAGCGGCTCGATGATTTGGGGGCCACATGAACTGAAGTATTCTCTTATGATAGAGAAAATCCAAAAGAAGTTTCTGAGATATCTCTACATGAGAGAGTGCGCGTATTATCCTCGGCTCTACCCGGCCGAGTTTCTCCAGCGTATGCTCAGCTACAACAGTTTAGAGACTAGAAGCAATGTGTATTTGACTACACATTTTTATGGATTGTTGCGCGGTATGATCGATAATTCTGAGATTATGATGAGCATTGGTTTGTATGTTGCTGATAATTACCTAAGAGTCAGCATAGATTGTTTCATATTCCGATATACAGGACCAACCTGGCGATGGTTATGCCTGTTTGAAGGGCTACCGCTATGCCGAACAACATCGCTCTGGATGTTGATCTGTTCCATGTATCTGTAGGGGTTTTCCGAAGCAGGATTCTCCTACTATTTTAACAAGTCTCTTTTTGTATATTTTCTGTCTTTTTATAATATGTACTCATTAAATTTTAAATTGTAATTTAAACAAATTGAATTGAAATAGTTCAACTGATTTTTACAACATTATTGAACTCTTCAAAGAGTGGACCTGTAGAGAAAGAAAACGAAGAAAGATAGACGCGTTTGAAATGTGGTGCTGGTGTAGAATATTGCGGATACCGTGGACAGTATAACTGTTTCTATAATTAAAGAATTGGGTTTTGAACAGCGTCTTTCTCTCACTAGGCAAATCCATCTTTTAAGGTACTGCGGCCACGTTACAGGGTGAAGAGATAACATGAAAAAATTGTTGGTACAGGGACGAGTAGAGGGAACTCAATCTTGCGGAAGAAGTCGTACTAGATGGACAGACTTGGTGACAAAACGGACTAGCGTCTCTCTTCAGGGGGCCTGAGGTGGATCCTAACGATGCGCTTCCCTCCTGCCGATGTAACCCTGACTGCTGTGCCAAGAACAAACGACTGAGAAGAAAGAACTATCCTGTAAAAACTTTCATTTTCCAAGTGTGCCTTTCCGGCGAAATGGTGACGATATTATAATGTTAAAATAAATACCTTTTTAACTATTTGCAATTTCTCGGGAGCTTGTCCGAGCAGCGAATCGAAGGCATCTCTTTCACAGCGCATCCCCAACTCGTCATATGTAGAAGTTATGTTCTCCTGGACAGTTCTGAAACATAAATCATCTCATCTTGGTCCATTTCTCTTCGTACTATTTATTAACGATCTACCCACACAATTTTCTGATGTAGAGTTCTCGCTATATGCTGATGATTTACAGCTATTTAGAGAGATAAATTGCACAAATGACATACTTCACCTTCAAGGGAACATCAATGTACTTCTTAAGTGGTGCGAATCCAACTATTTGTTTTTAAATGTAAACAAATGTTTTCACATGTCTTGTCGTTCACGAAACCTCATTCCAGCGTTGCTAGATCTACCGATTTTTCGGTAGATCTACCGATTTTGGGAGCAATCTACCGATATACCGAATTCGATTGAAACTCTACCGATTTTTATACATTTCCTTGTTTTTTCCACAGAACAAAATTTCAATGCAAATAAAACGAATTCATATTATAATAATTTATTGCTTGTTTGCTCACTTCGATTGCCATCAGTTGCTTATTTAAAAAACTGCTTATCTATCGTACATAAGTATACAATGAATGATATATTCATTATGGAATTGGCTAGTATTGTTGAATATAATATGGTAAAATAAATCTTGGGATAGAATTTCATGACATTATTGAAAAATGTACATATGTCTATTTTATGAAGTGAAATGTAGAGGGATCACTTTTCATATTGAAAATAATATAAATGGGTTTATCTTCAGTTAAATATCTATTTAAATTTAGTTGATCATTGTTTTAATAATTTGTTCAGTACTTCAGCAGTTAGCAGTTTTTATTAAGTTTTAAGTTGCACTGAAAGAACTTTAAAACGTTAATTATTTCTTTGTTTGACAATAAAAATACTATATATTTTGATAAAATTGTGTCATTCATTCGATAAAATAATATTTTGAATTTTAATCTATGTATTATATTATTTTTTTTTATAAGAACCAACTCAAATATTCCTTTTCTTAAATTAATATTTGAGTATTGAAATGAAATATTGTATTTACATTTTTTTGTAAGAAAAATAAGACATTATAAATCACTATATTTTGGTGATTCACTTATTGCAGTCCTTTTGGTTTTCAATGGTTCATTTAACAAGCGTTTTCGACTATTTAAAGCAACGGCCTTAGGCAAAACGGCGCTTTAATTTCAAACAACTGTCAAATTTGTTAATACCCCCCTCCTACCCCCTCTCCATAATGTACCGAAATCTACCGATTTACTTTTCTGAATCTACCTTTTTTCGCTTGATCGGGACTGGCAACGCTGCCTCATTCCAACATCATACTCCATTAACGACACTTTAATAACTACTGTCCCACAAATCGGAGATCTCGGGGTAACTATTGATGAAAAGTTAACCTTTACGCACCATAGAATGACAATTGCTAATAAGGCTATGCTGATGCTGGGCTTCATTATCCGGAATACGACTAATTTGAGTAGCATCATTTCTATAAAATTTCTGTATTGTGTTCTGGTCCGATCACAACTGGAATATGCAATGTCAGTCTGGAGGCCTTTGTACAACTGCAACTCTCTTGACTTGGAAAGAGTTCAGCGGAAGTTTTTACGCTACATACAGTTCAAAAAAGGTAAACCTATAAATTAAATTTGCTACTAAACTTTGATGTCTGAGTTGAGGTTGCCATTGCTCTCCACAAGAAGGACAATTGCTGACCTCACTATATTGCGCAAAGTGATATGCACCATAATAGATTGCCCAAAATTGCTGTCCCTGATAAACTTTCCTGTACCCACAAGGACCATCAGACTCCGACATGTGTTCCAGTGTGAGTACAATAGGACAAACTCCCCTAGTGAGCATCCACAGAACAGCTAATAATTATGCTGAGCTGTTGGACTTCCGGCTGGCTCCACACCACTCCTGCTGCTATCAAATTAGCTATCCTATCCATCGAATGGCCATCCTCACAATTCTCCCCTATTTAATGTGTTTCTCCATTCATCTTCACTTTATTTTCTTTTTCTTTTCTTTTTCTATTTTTCTTTTTCTTTGAATGAATTACATAATAAGTGTAATAGTTGTGAGTTTATTTTTGTTATTTTCTATGATATTTTATATGTACTTTTAACTGTATATTGTAAGAGCCCTCTGGGCGTTTATTGTTAAATAAATAAATGCACATTATATATTTTTTTTAAATTAAGTGATTCGTCGTAAAAGCAAGCATAGTTTCAAGAAAAGTGACATTATTATTATTATTAAATTCACTAGCAGGTGATGCGTGAATTGATAGTACCTATGAGACAGTTGATTAGAGGCATCTTTCTTGACAACCACGACAGCGACACTAATGTTTTCCGGTAGGCGGACGGGAGCCCTGAAGTGCCTCACGAGAGCCACGAGGAGATGCAGGATGGAGACCAGGTTTTTGGAGTGCACCGAGTCCACGTTCCACTTCTGGACGGTCCAGCGCGGATGGCCCAGAGCCTAAAAATAACACAAACGTTCAAGCATAAAGAAAATATTTCACAGCACATAGAGCGATTACATAAACCAGCCAGCGAAAGTTCATTTTTTTTAATTTTTTTTAGGGAGGCGCAGTGGCACGAAGGTTGGAAACTGCTGACTTGCATAGACCATCTTAAATAAATATACCTTAGTAATGGCGGCCAACACGACGCCAAGCTTCTGCCTCTGTCCCTCCTCCGACTGGGTGACCTCCGGCACGTCCAGCTTGCGGCCGGTGAGGCCCTCCAGCAGCTTCTGCAGCACCTGGCCGTCGTACAGATCCTGCTCCAGATCCTTGACGATGATGCGCTGCGGAGCCAGCTCATCGTTCACCCAGTCCACGAGCACGCGGATCAGCTCGCGCAAGCCAGGGTCGTCCAGTGATCGCGGCTGGATGATGGAACGCTCCTCATTGTCATCTGAAGAATTTATTTTTTTCAATATATAAGGACTAATAAGCTGGTATTGGTAGGATATTGTTCTTATGTATCAAACCTATTAAACTTTTTCAAAGATGGTGAATGGTAATTAAGCCTTTAGTATAACTGTTATATGAAACAGTGTTATATGATTTTCCTGTTATATTTACCCTTTCAAATATTTTATTATTTAATTTGATTTTTACATTTATTTGAAATTGTTTTAAACTTCTACTGAATGTGTTATATAATTTTAAGGTTTAATTTTCGTTTCTAAATCTTAGTAATGTAAGTTTTATTTTTTTTAAATAATTAAACAAATATGTTGACGCCGTGGCGCAGTTGGTTAGACGGCTATCTGTGAAACTGGCGTCGCGGGTTCGATTCCCGCCAGTTGCAAGAAAAAATCCAAGAAAGATTTTTTTCTCAATTGATCTGGTATTTTTCATTATCTCCTTCCATATCCTCTCTATCCCAATAATATAAGTTTTGTAAAAGGCAATTTTGCCATACATGTTAGTAAAAAAATCAAAATCAAAAATACTTATTTTATTTCAAAATAAATTGTTTACTTACTTAAAGCATAGTCTTCTGGGGGGATTTCGGGGGCAGTTGGGTTTCCAGGGGAGTCAATGGCATATTTACCCTCAGCCTGGATTTCTTGCACTAAAAAAATAGACACAAAATAAACCTCCAAATTTTCTTTCAAAAGCTTCACCGATTTTAGCTAGTATTATATTGGTCAGAAAATGGTATAAGATTTGACCCAATGAATATTGTCTCTTGTAATACACAAATTAGGTGAAATCTGTAGTTGAATTCAGCAAAACAAATATTGAAAGCTAATTGACAGGCTTCCGAAAGCCCTGATGGATTAGGATTAAAGATTTATGTAAGCACATTGACTGAAGTTTACCTAAACTATCTTAGAAACTCTTTAAACTTACAGTAGGTATGGCAATAGCATGATCTAGGCGGACATGGCAAGTGTGTCATATTTAAGCCAGGTGTGATAACACCTCTTGCTTCTTGAATGCTTGCTTTTTAGGGAGATTTTGTTAACTGTTCTGAGGATCCTTGGCAGAGGCGAATAGAATCCGACGTTGGTTTTAAAATTTCCTCCAGCAAAGACAGCATTAGTACGCGAATTACGGTATCTTTTCTTTATTCCACATCCGCTCCTAGGTGGAGCATGTCGACATCACCAAACCTCTATCGCCAGCCTGCACTTTCGCCTTCTCCCACATCAATCCCGCATCCCTTAGTTTTGCCGAATAAATCCAAAAGGTCAATCGAGCGGGAGCCCACAACTCTGATTTAGGTTTTTAATTCACAATTCCAAGCTTGGTCCATTGCCGCACTCTCAAAACGCTCGTTATAGGAGGCTCCTGCGTCCGTTCTCAGACATCAATATTAATTATGAAATCGGACCACCTTATGCCTAGTATTCTCCTCAAGCACTTACACTCAAAACTCAGAAGTTTGGTGTTTTGAGTTTTGGTAAGATGCCAGGATTCGCATCCATATTGGTAATGGCATTATACAAGGGTTGAATAATCAGCGTTTTGTTTTGACCCAGTGGTTGCGCCACATATAGTATGTTCATTGCATCAATTTGTATTGGGGTTCGGTGGTAGAGTAAATGAAGATAACACATAGCAATGTCAAATCCTGCAAACCAGCAAAACATAACATTCAAGCGTCCATCTGCTATCTGGCGAGTGGCGCGATCACCGGGTATAGACTACAATTCCTTACAACACACATAATGTTAAAAGTTGCTTACGGTATCTTGAGTGCATTATATTCAATTAAACAGATAAAAATCATTATCATGTCTCTATCCCCACACTGTGGTGCTTAGGGCACTGCTTTGGTACACCAAATGCAGCGTATATTAATCATCTGTTACATGAAGGCAAGTAGATCAGTCTTTCGCTTCAGGTGCCAATCCAGGAAATAGATAAATATACATGCTCCAATTGATGTTTGAATCCATTTGGAGATTCATTCCCAGAAATCAGCTGAGGTTTACCACAGAGTAATTGATGTTATTTTCAGTTCGAATTCTGCCAATTCAAGATCATTATAGCAAAATTCCCCAGACTCCGAAAATGAGATAGTACGGAAATATTAGATAATTAGCGTAGGAGTCGAGCTGATTTCAATGCTAAGTTAAAAAGAATTGCCCTTAAATAGGTATGAGAGATGGATTTACCTTCCTTTATGCGTTTTTTCCTCCCCAAGGTTCCGATCTTGTCCCAAAACGACTCCTCCTTGTCATCTTTCTTGGCGGACACGGGTGTCTTGGGAGATTTCGGACGAGGAGTTGTCATCTCAGCTAAATATTTACCAGGTGACGGGCGTGAACAGCAGTCCTTGTAATTTCCCAAACAGAAAATTACGTCACAAACCTCAAACGCCCACAAAATAAACTTACTCTCGCTCACTCTATTTTTGACACTTGAATAATATTGCCATATGAAAAAAAAAAACCAGGGTACAAACAGCAAAAAAAATTCAAATACTTACCCCCTTCAAATAAATCATATTTATTTTGCTCTTACAATTTTCCAAAAACTTTCCATTTAAGAGCCATTTTCCAATCATTAAATTTAAAAACTATTTATGGCAAAGGTCAGATTAACTTATATCTTTCATCTGCCCTAATTCGGAATTTATGGCATAACCATAAAAGAACAGAACTATTATTTTCTTTATATTTTACAAGTTATGAAGCCTAAAACGGATCGTCTTACCTTCCTGTAACAAGTAATCGAGATTCGCTTCATTTTATTTAACAATGCAATGTACTACACCCCGTCGTGTCCGAAAAAGGATTTGAAAATGATAGTGGAATAAGTCATATTCTAAAGCGCAGCGCGTTAAATTTTTTGATAATGTTTTATTGATCTGTTTTATACACAAAATATTATTCAGCAATACAGCATAGTCAAAATTTAAATTAAATATTCCATATTTCCAATATTCGGTAATCGGTAATTCAGTAATTCAGTCACTATGTTTAACAGAAGTTGGTATTTTTAAATAATAATTTTTAAAATAATATTAAAAGAATAGCAAATTATAATTTATAACAGTTGATTATTGTACAAAACTCTAATTACCTAAATATACAAATAATGTAATGATTCCATCACGCTGAATTTTTTTTTCATGTGTCGTATTTATATTACGTCTTATCGAAATTTAAATATTTTTTATAATTATTTAAATGTAACAGTCTGATTTGCTTTGTAATTACGAGAATTCGTTTTCATGGCGTTCATATTTTTCGTTAATTCAATTCTGATTAATTTTAATGATATGCAAATCATTTATTTTTCATATTTAAGTAATTTACTTTCCTTAGTCTAAGTTGTTTTATTTTTCAACTCTGTGACATCAAACCAGTCATTTATCATTGAGTGATATAAAGCCTAGTATTTTTTTTTTCAAGTACAGGTACAGAGATGTTTAAATTTAAATATTTTTAGGAATTACTCGCTAATCTTGTATTTTAGGGGCTTATTAGCAAAAAGGCAGTAAAATATAGAAATAACACTTTTTTGTGTTTAGTTAATTGATTCATTATGTGTATATACGTTTTAAGCCAACTAAAACAGTGACCCATATAAAGAAGCATAATGTGTTACAAACAAGGACGGAAAAATAATGGTATCCAATATATATTTATAAAGACGGTCAACATATAAAACTTCAAGTCAACTCATGCTAATCCATCTAAAAAAATTAACGAAAAGCCTAAAGATCTATGCCAAAAAATTCCAAGTTGTATGACGAATTTATTAATCTACACATTCAGGGCACCGGGCATAAAAACAAAAGTTGCCCTAAGAAGATTGAATAAATAGCAGATTTTAACTTCTGTTGACGCTGTTAATAAATTGAATTGTGGTAGAATGAGTATAAATTGAAGCAAATAAAAACAGTAAGATTGCATTTTTATAAGATAAATCTTAGCAAAGTAGCAACACGCTCTTATCAATGTTATCGAGATTTTGTCTCGCGCATGGCAACACATTATATATTTTTGACAGCTGCTAGGAGTGCGAGTTTTGAGATAATGAAAATATTAAATAATTTTTTTTAGTGGAGTTTTGCAATTTATAAGTTTACGTAAGTTTAAAAAATATCCCCTGTTTTTGCATTTCGTAAAACGCGGGTAATTTAAATCCCGCGAGTGAGTTGAATTTTATTTTTAACCTAATTGATAATTTGTTTGATTAAGCCTTTCATAATCGAACAATGACTTTTGCTGTTTTTTTTGTGTTATAGATAATGAAATATATCATTGTTATTAGCGTGACACATTTTCAGAAGTGTTCAAAGTTTATAACGAATGTAGTATGTTACTCAGATTCCAAGATGTAATTGAATATTATATATAAATAAATAATATTTTGTGTAGTTACCATATTTATGTGACTCACAAAATGTAAACACTCATGTTCATTGTTTGGTTTACAAAACAGACTCGGTTTTATGCAAGCTAAATGATTGCATTGATTATTAATGCAAAGCAAAGTAATAAAAACATCAATGCATGTTGATAATTATTCATGATTGTATTTCTTATTCAACAGTATTTTGAATTTGTCAATATTTTTGTATACAAGGACTGAATTTAACCAGCTAGGGAGTTATTAAAATTGACATGTAAAGGGTACTGGATATTAAAATGGATACTAAATTCAAATATATCAAGTCAAAGAAGGAATCGAGTGCTAGAAATACCACATTGTAAATCGAGGCTCGCACAGAGACATGCATATTTTATAGGCCCAAAAATTTTTATTTCTTTTTTACTGATAATATTTCATTGATTACAAACTTTCAAAATTTTCCTTCT
Source organism: Micrasema longulum (assembly GCF_059751315.1). Lineage (NCBI taxonomy): Eukaryota > Metazoa > Arthropoda > Insecta > Trichoptera > Brachycentridae > Micrasema > Micrasema longulum. Next base: position 229,526 of record NW_028279167.1, read on the forward strand.
TTTAAAAAACATACACTATCCTGGATTCAAACTAAACTCTTTTTTTCTATGATTTATTTTGTTGGCCTTTAAAAATAAGGAATATTTTTGTGTTTTTTTTAATATTTTTTATTTCCTCTTTTAATTACTATAAAAAAAAATACCTTATCATCTTTTACAGAATATCTTATTTTTTTCTTTCTTATGTTACACAAAAATATTATAACTGTCCGTTATTTTTTATAGGAGCAAAAATTCACTAACATTTTCTTGTATACACACGAACAGGCCATGCCTTTTTGGGATTTTTTGTTTACTATTTTTATTATTAATATGTATTTCATTGTTATGTAGTTATGCTTTATTTTTTTAATAATCTGTTTTATCATTTATGTTTATTTTAAAAAAACAAAAAAATTTAAATAAAAAAAAAACAAAAAAAATAAATTAAAACAATGAAAAAAATTATGTTCTGAGATATATCGTTCATAAGTTTTCAAATGTCTTGGACATATAATATATAATTCACTGGCTCAGAATAATCCATATCCGAGGCTCTGCCGCGTGCGAATCTCAGCTCGAGAAGGAAGATCAAAATCATGTTTTTTTTGGATGCCCCATAAATGATTGTTATCCTGAATTACTATCCGACCTATCTGATATCAACGTCCAATTCCCTACTCATATTCTAACTCTCCTGTCCCCACCCAATAAACGTGTATTCAAAATTGTCTGTAAATATCTAGTTATAAATGGTATTAAGTTGTAAACACGTTATATATGTGTAGTGAATGTAATATTTCGATGAATAAAAATCTAAAACTCGACACTGGCTAGAACACCCCAGTTAGGAGGTGAAAAAGTAAAAAAAAAAATTGAGAAGTAGTTTAATATAGACTAAAATAGTTTTCATTGATATTAATGTCTCCATGTCTGCATTTTTTTTCTTGTTCAATGTCTTGGAAAGTGGAGGCTTTGTGTAAAATTTTATTAAACAGAAATATAGATCATGTGAACTGCCGTCAGATGTGGCTTGTTAGTTTAAAACTGATAATGGCATCTGACAATTCGTATTGAAACAAAGATGGAGAATATTTATGAAAAGAGAATAGGAAAGTCTAGGCATTAAAAATTGATTGACCAAAAAATTTAAATCATACCTCTAATATTAATTTATTTAACACTTAAAAAAATATTTTATTTCTTAAATTAAAGTCCTGCTGAGTTGTAAACATACAACTCGTCATTATTATTATTATAGATAACTTATATAGAGCCATTTTCGTAACAAAATACCTCAAGGGCCCTTTACATAGTGATTCTTTTAAATTTGTAATTTAATTAAAATAATTTATTTTGTTGTCACATGTTACGGATTTATTCAAATGATTTAGAGAACAAGTGGGTTTTAAGTTTTTTCCGAAACATCACTTCACTTTCACAGCCTCGCACCTCTGCTGGGAGAGCATTCCATGCCATAGGGCAGCAGGTTCTTATAAATATTCATACTTAACCTACATTTATAATAATTTTACTTGAAAAACATCACATATTATACCATATTTTATTACATTATTAAAAACTAAAAACTATCAGTAATACAAAAACTTTTTTCGATTAACCATAATTTGAGCATACGTCTCACTCCTGTATTTAACTCAGTATTTTTAATATTGTTGTAACATGTTAAATATTTTAGGTATACTGTATTGCAGTGTCCTTTTGCCGTATTTATTGCAATATCTACGAACAGCTAGCCCTTCCATACTAGTAAACCTGGTGTTGTAATCACCAACTCTGTTTATTCAAACTCCATTCATCCGGGTTGCCAAATATCCAAATCGTTATCAGGAATTAAAAAATTAAGGAGACTTTTTCATTAAAAAGTTAATTGTAATAATTATAATTGTAGTAATTTTAATTCTCTGTATTATTTCAAAAGCAATTAAATCTTGCACTTATTAAATCGGCTAAATTTAAAAAAAGAAAAAAATTGTATTGCAACACAACAGGCTAGGAGGTCCAATTATAACGGCGAATTAAAGTGATGAAACAGCACAGGACATCACATTTCATTTTTGTGTTCTCACCGGGAATCGAACCCGAAACCTTCCGTGTGTGAGCCATGTGTCTTTACACCATGGAGGCGGATAATCAGAGTTTTACTGTACATATAAATCACATGGTAAATTCTTCATTATTTCTTACAAAACTTGAAGAGTATGCAGAATGATTATAAACAATATTTTGTTTTTTGTTTTAGAATTCTCCAAAGCAATGGAGGAATGCCACACACCTTCCACTGCGTAAGTATTAAACATTCTTTATTTATAACATTCCAGACCCCTAAATAATGCAAACTAATTATTGGTATGATATAATTATTTAATTTTTTATTAAATAAAAAGCTTTTTGCAGCCCTAAAGGATATCTGGTAAAAGCTAATTTATTAATGATTTTTCTTTTGTACATTTATCTACTTAAATCCTACTAACAATGTAATTTATTTTATTATTTTTTCTTTTCAAAATTCTAAATAAAATGGTTGATTCGCCGTATCTTTTACAAAATATTGCTTTCCGTTGTCCTCTTCGCTATACCAGATTAAATTCCCCCTTTTATATACCAACTTGTAAAAACAATTATACCTTGAATTCATTCATTAGACGTACCTGTAGAAATTATAACGGACTCAGTATTGATGTAGACATTTTTAACTGCACGTTGCATTTGTACAGAAAATTTCTTCATGGGGTCGATTATTTGGGATAGTTGCTGAATTGCTCATCTCGACTGGTTTATGCTATGTATATGTGCCGCATGTAATATATATGTTTGTGTATGTTTTATATGTGCATTTATGTGTGTGTGCGTGGATGGCTCGGAGTGTGCATTCGGTATTTTTATTTATTTTAATTTATTACCTCCATGGAAAACGCAAATGTTAACAATTATTATTTTTTCACTTGAAATTCTTATTTATTTTTTTGTCATATTTAATGTTAATATCTTTTGCATAATTTATGAAAACTTAATTGGTCTTTTTATGTTAAAAAATTGTTGTTTTTAATACTTATTACGTATGACTTTATTTTTTCTGAATAGAATAAAAAAAATATATATATATAAAAATAAATAAAAACATTATTGAAAACGTTGCTAACAAGACGAAACGCGTCACATACATTTAAAAGAAAAAGTAAAATTAAATCTAATGAAAGTGTTTTATTTTGGATACCTTACAAAATTTGAATATGGAATTCTATCAATTATCTGCATACACAATAAAAAATGTTGTATGATTGGACACCATTTTGAATAATTCACACTTGAGGATTTTTGATAAAAAAAAATACTAAATATGTTTTTTATTTTTTATTTATTTACAATTTTAAAAAACCCGTTAGGGTTACATTAGAAATTTAATATTATCTAGTCATTTTATGTCTCGTCTAGTCTAGTTAGTTCAGTCATCATGTGCTTTTTCAGATTGATTTTAAATTTGTCTCCATTAAAAGTTTTCAAGTAGTAAGGTAGGTTGTTGTAGTGTTTAAGTCCATTATGTAGTATTTTTGACTGTCCTGTGTTTGTCTTTGATTTTTCAATATGATAGTGTTGTTGTTGTCTGGTGTTATATTTGTGTATGTCAGCATTTTTTACTAATATTATGTCGTCGTCTTGTATGTTTCCCAGTGTTATTTTGTGCACAATTTTTAAGGTCTCAATTTTAGTCAAGTAGTTTATGTCAAACTGGTATGTTTTTTGTACAGTTCAGTCGTAGAGGTCAGGTAGGGTAGGTTGTATGTTGGTTTAAGAATTTTATTTTGTTGTCTTTGTATTCTTGTTATGTCTGCCTGTCTTGAAAGCTTGTGCTAAAAAATCCTCTGCAAACGGTGCAATTATGTCGTGTAACATTTAGCAAAAGATAAGATATTTTGAAGTACAAAATAAACATATGTATTGTTTAATAATCTACTTTTCATAATTCACAAAAATTATCATATTATTTAGGCCTGTTATGGCAAAATATGACTTCAATATTTTGAAAAATAAGAGAGATACAAGTATGTTTCGGTGGATATCGAAATCGGTAAAATCCGTCTTTAGTAAAAATGTTTTTTTTAATGTCAAACTATGAAAATATTAGGATTACATAAATTATTTACATTGAAAATGGAAATATACAACGTTTAACTACAGTAATTCAAGTTTAAAATGTACTTTTATATCAAAATCGGCAACATCCATACCATGTTTTATTTCCAAACTAGTTTGCATTTGACAGTAAGCGTGCGATGACTCACTGCTTTTGTTTTTATTTACCTTTTTAGTTCAATTTCATTTTATTTTTAAAGATAAATTATAACCGGCAATAACCCTTACATAGGCAATAAATGACGGATTAAATCAAAATCAGTTATGTTTATTAATGAACATCTCTCTATGTAGAGAGTTAAGCGTGTGTAAGAGTTAATGGGGGATTCACATCTTGGTTTGCGATCTCAAAAGGCGTGAAATAGGGATGTGTAATGTCACTATGGTTGTTTAATCTATACATTCATGATTTTGTTTGATTTTTGTACACTGTGAGAACGTTTCTGATATTTTTAAAAACCCTTGGCGTTTTCGATTTAAGGATCAAAAGCAAAGGGAGCCGATGGCTGCCTGTTGAGTTGGCACATAGCACGATCCGGATGGCTGGAGTTTGCATAAATTTAATTCTACTGTACTTACAAAGCCATTGTTAAACAAGTTATAAATAATCATAAAAGCCATGAAGGTTGTGAGGCGTAAATGTCTGTAATATTTATATTATTTTCAATACTACAGTTCATTAGTACGACAAGTCCATAGAAACAATAATTAAGTAATGAATGCAGTTTTATGTGCTATTTTCCTCTCTGTCTGATTCATCATAATTTTCATATCCCTGCGCTGTATTGTCTGCATAGATGTCCCGTATTATACGGTTTAATGAGTATTTTAAAAAAAGAATCATAGAAGATGTACTACAGCAAAAGAGCTTGCTATACTCTAGGTATTTTAAGTCATCTCCTTCCCTAACACCGGAACCTCATTTTATATGGTGGTGGATTAATTTAAAAATTACAAAACTTAAAAAAAAACATTGCGATGATAATACCTGCGATACATAAAAATATTCTTAAAAAAAAAAAAAAAAATTACTCTGTTTGATAGTTATTATACAAAGTTAAAATTAAATTAAATTAAATACAATAGAAATAATTATACTAATAAACTAATAACAAATTTAGCGGCTTGTCATGTTCATAATACTAGACACTCCAATAAGGATCTGATTCTACAGAGAGAAGTCAATACTTTTTTGGCTCAAAGGCAGCAATATTATATAGGCCCGAGAGTATATAACCTTATCCCAGATTCATGGAAATGTGGTGGGATTGCCAGGCAGAGGAAGGTGTTGACTGCATTTTTAATCCATATTGGTCGGAGGGAGTCAGAGAAATTGTTGTCCGATGTAGAAGGACATAAGCTGGTTTCTTGTTTTACTAGTAATGACTTAGGTTATAGAGATTTTGGTATTATTTATGTTTTCTCTGGATATTTGCTGTTTACTTTTAAGACTGAAAAAGCACACATAATGATAAAACTGCAATTACTTTTTAATATTATTATAAAATACATAAGTTACTGCCTTAGAACAGGGAAGCTATCCCTAGTTAGGCAGTTTAGATGAACCAACAGCAAATATAAAAAATATATGTTTACTTTTACTGCTTAATTAATTTGTTGTATAAATAATTACTTGTAAATTGCTGTAATAAATATGTAAAAAAATAAATAAATAATAAATAAAAATAAAATTTGTCTGGGTATTAAGGTTTTTTTTAAAGAAATATTTACGTTCTTATTACTACTACTACTAATACTACCATCAAACCATTTCTCCGTAGGGGTAGGCAGAGAGAATGGACTGCGACACACGTCCATCTTGGCATACATTCCTAGCTTCTTACACATTCATACATCTTGTCATACATGCCCTTCGGTTCTGTCTGCTTTTGACATGACCAGACTTACGATTTTAGTTTATCTGATCATGCCACGTCTTCCTTGGTCGTCCTCGTCTCATGTTGCCGTTCATTTTCGCCATATATACTTGTTTCACCATTCTTTCGTCGTCCATTCGTTCTACGTGACCAAACCACCCCAGAGACCCTTTCTTAATCTTATCAACTATACTTGGATTTACCCAAATATTTAATTTTGAGGGCCATTTTCAACGAATTGTAAATAACTTACTAGTAGAAAATGGGAATCAAGTTGGGGTAGATTGGGATTCGAACCACGGACCTTTGATCCGTGAGTCCGAGACACTAGCCACAGGACCACAACCCAATTCACAATGACTATTTTTTCAAAGGTTAATAATGACTATTTTTTTGTGTTTTGTTTTTAATGGGAAAAATTAAAAATAACGTAAATAAACTGTAAATTGCACGAGTTCTCTGGGCATTTTTTAATAACAAATAAATAAATATTTTTAAAGAGCTTAGCACAATGATATTTCAATTTGCTGGCGTGCGTATTTATAAATTCAAGCAATATATTTTCCTTACATGACTCGCCAGTTTTTATGATTTATGCAATAGGTTTTTTGGTCTGTTCCACGTCGCTGTCGACAGGTTAAAAAAGTAACAGATATGAAATTTGTGCTGTTTAACAAATTTTAACACAATGGTTCTTGTATTCTAATACATTTTTTAAGAATATGATTTTAACTTTTTAAATTTTTTTAAAAGTATTAACCCACTAAGCCTCTATTTTGAAGCTTGTCAGCAGGCGGGATAGAGGGGATATGGAAGGAGGTAATTAAAAATACAATTCAGTATCCATTGAAAATAATTGATGTTTGTAAACGTTATAATATAAACTTTTTAATGTACCAAAAAACAACAGTCTTCAAACTTTTTGGAATATGCATTTCAGTCGAATGTAAACCTGGAGATTCGATGAAAAACACATATTTGCTCGTAATTTTTTTTCTGATGAACATGTTGAAGATATTATTATTTACAAACCTAAGTCACGTGAATTGGATTATTTTGCAAAAAAACGCATGTAAATCGGTTCAGTAGTTATCGAGTCTATAAAGGACAAACTATCATAAACTTATTTTTATATATACAGGGTGTTCTTTAAACCGTGTCACATCCAAAACCAGGATGATCAGTATGAGCAAGAAGACATATTGGCACATTAAAATATTTTTTATAACGACTAAAATCTTTAAAATATATATATAGAAAAAAAACAAATGGTTGCTCACATCTGCCGGGGAGAAATGAAGAAGGGGGAGGGGGAGTCTGATGCGCCGTCAACTGCACGGCCGCGCCCCCCTCGCTTCTCCCCTGCAGAAGTAAGCCACCACTTGTTTTTTTAATATTTTTTTTTTTTAAATTTCTTTGTTTTAAATATTTTTTTAAATATGCTAATATGTCTTCTTCCCCATACTGATCATCGTGGTTTCGGATGTGACAGGGTTTAAAGAACACCCTGTATAGATAAGGAAATAAATAAATATGGACAAAAATATTTACAGGCGTTGCCTAGTATGTAGGTGAAATAATGAGGAAGTTCAGACCTACGGGAAATTAGATATAAAAAATGTATTCTTACTCACTGTAAAAATTAAAGCATGAAATTGTAGGGCGAAGTTTCATAAAATTGTAAAAAAAAAATATATTTTAATAAAAACAAACTACTTTGAACGGCGTCATTATTTCTTCCGAATCAACCAATGATAAGAGAGTTGTTGAATTGACCAATCAGCAGATCTCATCGAGATGAAGGGGAAGAGAACAGAGAACTTGAGACGTCACACACGGCTTAATTTAAAAAATATGAAACTTTAAAAACTCATAGCGCTCATAATATGATACATAAAAAATTTGGGATAGTTTAATTGTCAAAAATAGTAATAGTAAAAAATAAAATTAAACCACTTAAATTCCTAATTAAATCAGATAAATCTCACCCGCATCAATAAAAGTTTCAGCTCTTTAACTTCACAAACTTCAACAAATGGAAGATGTTCAAATATAGGCACAATGTTCAATGTTACACGTAGTGTAAAGTGGCCACATAAACCAGCCAATGACAGCTCGTAGGTCCTGTGAATGCCTAGACTAGAAAATTCCTTTCTATAAAATTTTCTTCACATCTTTTTAATTTTTTTTTTTATGTAAATTTTTTTGTTTTTTTTACAATATACATAAGAGGTAAAACAGAGTAATAAAAAAATAAAGGATAATTACATAGCAATGAAATACATATTAATAGTAAAAATATTAAATGAAAAATCCCACAAAGGCATTGCCTGTTCGTGGGTATACAAGAAAATGTTGATGAATTTTTGCTCCTATAATAAATAATGGACAGTTATAATATTTTTGTGTAACATAAGAAAGAGAAAATAAAATATTCTGTAAAAGATAACATGGTATTTTTTTTTATGGTAATGAAAAAAGGAAATAAAAAATATAAAAAAACTTAATAATATTCCTTATAAAGGGCAACAAAATATATCATAGAAAAAAAGAGTTCTTATTTTTAGTTTGAATCCAGGATAGTGCGTATTTTTTAAAGAAGGAAAATTTTGAATGTTTGGAATCAATGAAATATTATCAGTAAAAAAAGAATTAAAAAGTTTAATTCCTATCTTCATATCTGTTGAAATATATTAATATTAATAACTCCCAAGGGGGTTGAATCCAGTTCTTGTCTGCAGGAATTTGGACAAACCTATTTTTTTTTTACAGAGATTTAAGATCTCAATGTTTTTGTTTTAATTAAAATATATTTGATTTAATTAATTTCAATGTTTTTTTTTTGTTGTTATTTACTTGCTTATTTTTTTTCCTGCGCCCAATACAAGTCTTGAATAATAACAAATCTGAGATTTGAGTTAAGACGTTAAGCGATGGGCGTGAATGATAAAGTCAATCGATTACGGAGTATAACAGTTATAAAAATAATCGATTATTTGTATTGTTGGTTTTTGAATGCAACAATTTGCATATATGAATAACGTCGTACATTTTCATTTTATGGGAATGTTGAATCGATAATAACACACTACTAATCATTATTAACTGTGTCCGGGCGGATGAAGAATGCAGTTCTGTGTTGATATTGAACCAGAACCCTGAACGAGTTTTTTCGACTCGGGTACAAAATCCTGAATAACGAGATTTAGTAGAGATAAGTCCGTTGACGCGTTTGCCTACATTTTTTGAAGTCCTGGGTTCGATTTATGGTAGGGTAGACATGGAGTATTGTTTTTAAGAGTGGTTCTACACCATAATGAAATACTGCAGCGTAGAACTATTCGTATTTATTTACGGACCTATTCAGTCCATTTAACAATGGCAAACACTTTTCCTTATAATACATACAGGTACAATTTAATTCAATACAACTAAAGAAAATTAAAGCTAGGACAAATAAATAATAACTTCTACCTCAAGACAAGATCTAGTCTATCTTAGTTATTGTTTAAATCTAGAAAGACTTGCACTAAAAAGTCCAGATCTTGTCTCGAGTTTACAATGCGACACAATCGGGACATTGGTGCATACAATCCATAGTTTGCGCTGTGCTGATCAAGAAACAGCAAATTATTATTTCGCAACTGGCGGATCGGAACATTGAATGCCTCTTGTTTCAGTAACGATGGTACATCAATTAAGCCATTTAGTAAATTATTTTTTAAAAATGGGATAAACATATTACCAAATTATGTAAAAGATTAAGTACAATTATAGGCAGCATGTTTAGAATAAAATATTTTGTACCAATAAAAACATTAAGACTTATTTATCAATCATTAGCGGAATCAATCATTAGGTACGGTATTACCAGTTGGGGCCTTTCTTGTAAAACCAACATTAAAAAATTCAATCTTTACAAAACTCGGCTCTTCAATTAATTAACAGATCAGCTGGAATGGATAAGGAAGAGGTACCCGAACTTTTTAAAAAGCAAGGGTGCCTGTCTGTAAATGCTATTCTATGGCTCAAATTTGTTACTAGATATTTATTTGATAGTAACTACCAGAAAAGATATATGCATTCACACAATACAAGGCTAGCACAACGTGAAAGCTTGTCAGCACCGAGGTATGTAAACAAGTATGGCCAAAGAACACTTAATTATACAATTACTAAAATTTTTAATATAATTCCCCGGTAGATCTTAAAAGAAAATGTTGTTAATAAAATAACTTTGTTTTTAACCTCTAATTTATATTTTCCACCGACCGGTTTCAAAGCAAACAAGCTTCTTCGTCAAGGTTTACGTAACTAATGAATTGATTCCTTTTTTTTATTTTTTTTTATTTTTATCAAGTTCACTAAATACTACACGTGGACTCAATAAATCACGTCGGTTTTTTCCTTACACGGGTGGTAATTTGATATCTAAGAAAACAATATTTAATAACCAAATAAACAATATTTCTTTTAGTCCTCTCCTGATTAACTTTTGATTTATAATAATATTAATTATTTTAATAAAATAAATAAAACAACTTTGTTTTTAACCACTAATTTTTTATTATTATTTTTAGAAATCTTAGAAATTAAAAAAGCGATTCATAATAAGAAAACAATAATTAATAACCAAATAAACATATTTTTTTTTAGTTCTCTTCTGTCTAACTTCGAAAAAAATTATATCAAATTACCACCCGTGTAGGGAAAAAACTACTTGATTTATTGGGTCCACGTGTAGTATTTAGTAAACATGAAAAAAATAAAAAAAGGAATCAATTCATTAGTTACGTAAACCTTGACGAAGAAGCTTGTTTGCTTTGAAACCGGTCGGTGAAAAATAAAAATTGGTGATTAAAAACAAATTTGTTTTATTTATTTTATTATAATGAATTAGCACAAAGTTAGTGCTTCAAATATAAACTTTATAAAATAATTATTGTTTATTATAAATCACTTCACCGTCTATATCTTCCTACAAAAAAATCTATAAAGTGCGCCCAACGCCCAGCCCGTTCTTAGTGAACGATGAAACTAGCCGATTACCTCAGCTTATCCCTCCATACAAAAAAAGTACACTACATTTTACTTTTTTTTTACACCACAACAGGCCAGGAAGCCCAATTTCAGTGGTGAATTACACCACAGAACACCCAGGCTTAACCACTACACCACGGAGGCCGCCGACCTAGTCGCGTTTGGTTCAGTTCTAAAACAAGCTTGCAGGTTACAAATATTATTTGAAGATTCTCTATTTGGAAATTAGTATTTCGAACAATACTTCCGAAGGACTATTTTTCTTTGATAGGATACCGTCGACATATTACGTATCACATAGAAATGTGGCGTTCGATGTGTCCTTTTTTGGCATTATTCATTTTCAAAGGAATCGGCCAGTGCTCAGTGTTGACATTTCAATAACAAACAAACAAACCATCATGTCGTTTTCTCGTAGGGGTAGGCAGAGAGGATAAAACGCCATAACACTCTATCTTGGCATACATACCTCGCTTCCTCTACATTCATACATCTTCTCATGCACGCACGCCGATTATTCCTACTTTTGACATGTCCATCTTCAAGTATTTGATGGACTTGATCGCGCCATGTCTTTCTCGGTCATCCTCGTTTTCTGCATCCATCAACATTTGCATCGTAGATCCTTTTAGCCGTTTTCTCGTTGTCCATTCGTTCTACATGTCCAAACCAACGCAGCACCCCTTTCTTGATTCTGTCGATAATGCATGTCTCAGCCTTACACACTTCACGGATCTCGACATTTGTGCACCTATCATACATAGTTTTACCACACATTCGCCTGAGGGATCGCATTTCGACAGCATTCAGCCTACTTTCATCATCATTTTTCCAATTCCACACTTCGCTCCCATATATTAGAGTTGGCACTAGAACTCCGTTGTGAACTGCTAGTTTAGCCTCCTGCGATAAACATTTGTTTGCCAAAGTAGATTTCAGTGCACCGTTCACCCTGTTCCCGGCACTCACCCTCCTTTCAATATCTTTCTCGGCCTTTCCGTCCCTAGTAAACATACTTACCAGGTACACAAATTCTTATACCTGATTCAGAATATCTCCGTTCACACTGATCTCACATTTAGCTATATTTTCATCCCTTTCAAAAACCATTACTTTTGATTTATCAACATTCATAAGCAAATCGTTTCATTTCAATCATAATGGAAATATCTGCTGAATGTCATTGTGGTATTTTTTAATAAACTTTTGTACAAGTGTTGCATTAAAATAGTGTAGAATAAAGCTACGTATATCGCGAAGGTAATAATGATTATATTTCTTATCTATCATGTACTTATGTGTAGGTACAAATGAATGAACATTTTTTGTAGATTACCTATAAAATAAATCACTGCTCGCCACTGCTCGATACATGCCGATGAAGATAGCGTTTTTAATCACTCCCCGTCCCGTTTTCGCACTTTGATGGAACGTATTCGGTTATTTTCATTCGAATGATTTATACCTATCTTTAATTATCCCATGCCATCTGCCATCGCTCAGTCGGTTTGTGACGTTCGTGCGCGTCGCCTGCTCTTCGGGTTGTGTGTCCGTACGATTCATACCTTCTACACTCGGATCAACTTTCATTGCTTATTTCCCGTCCACTTTCATTTTTCTTTGCGATCTCTAAAAATTACTGATTAAAATACCCGTTGAATCAATTTAAACTCAATCGAATTAAGTTTAATCGGAATAATGTAGCGTGCTTCATTGTTTAATATTGCAATATTGTGATGTGTTTTTAATTACTGCGAATCATTTTGATTAGTTTCAAGTTCAAAACATGTATCAAGTATTGTTGTTAATTTTTGTTGTAAACGTTTTAAAATCTGTGTCAAAAAGTACTGAAAATATACATTTCTCCGACGTAGAAAGATAGGTACTCTTAAATGGAATATAATGTATTTAAAAGTCACGATGGATCTACGATGCAAATGTTGATGGATGCAAAAAACGAGGAAGACCGAGAAAGACATGGCACGATCAAGTCCATCAAATTCTTGAAGATGGACATGTCAAAAGTAGGAATAATCGGCGTGCGTGCATGAGAAGATGTATGAATGTAGAGGAAGCGAGGTATGTATGCCAAGATAGAGTGTTATGGCGTTCTACCCTCTCTGCCTACCCCTACGGGGAAACGGCGTGATGGTTTGTTTGTTTGTTTGTTTAAAAATCAAGGCATTTTTTTATTTATTGGGGATATCAACAGTAATACATGTAACCAATAAAATATACAGAAAATAAAACCAATGACAGATATCCACAGAAATACATTAAATACACGTATGTTTGTGTGAGTGTAAGTGTGTGAGAGGGTGGGTGAGTGGGTGTTATATTGGAATGAGGGTGGACATGTGTGTAAATATTATTGCACAAGTGTCGAAAATATAAATACATATAAAATATTAAGAAATAGAGATAAAATAAAATAAGACTTTATTATTGAAACCAAGTATTTATTTATTTATTAATATACACGGCACGCAGTGCCTTTTACCTTAAAAAGATACGTAATAAAAATAATATAAACATTTCAATATAATGTGAAAAACTTACAAATTCAATATATAAGTATTATTTTACATAAATACTATATTTATTATTATTTTACATAAATACTATATTTATAAAACACAGCAGTTTTGTATAAAAACATATTTAGATATAAAAAAAATGATTAAACAATGTGTGCAGATAAAATTTTAAAAGCAAATAATTTGTATATATTTTTCTTTAAAAGGTACAAATATAAGTATATTAAATACAATAAAATTCTTTATCTCAAAAAAAAACAAATTAAAAAAAATAGTAATGATAAATAACAATTAACGTAATTTGAAAAATATGTATATACGTAAATATGGTACACAATAGTACCCATACAAAAGTAAAACATAGAAAGCACTATAATCTAAGAAATGTAAATTAAGAAGACAAAAAAGTATTTTTAAGACGCGCATTTTAAATGTTATTTTTTTACAATCAAATGGATCAATAAAGGGAAAGTTCAAATTATATTCACGAGCAAAACGTATATGTGGAGAGTTCTGGCATAGTTCGTACGAACTGCTGGCACATGAAATAGAGAGCTCGACGTGTAACGGGTGCGGTAGCCAGTGGCTCAATCACAAATAACTATCGACCTGCTATAAGCGACGTGATAACAATTTCTCACCAGCAGCACAATCACAAATGACTATCGACGTGCTAATTACGGGCGTGATACAATTTTTCGCCGTGGTTGTTTATCGTATGCGCGGTCACAATGAAACATCCGTGAAAGTTGTCGATTGGGATTATTATATTCGTTTAATATTGTCGTCATACTTCAACTTGATGCTTGGCAACAACACTAATATAAATGTCAAAATTCAAAATATTTACGTTTTGCAAAGCAAAATCAATCACATATTTGAATTTTAACTTATTAACTGTATGTAAAATAATTTAGTTTTATTTTTGTTCACAATTTATCATGCTATTTATTTGATTTGGATCAAATTGAGAAAGCTAATTAAACGAAAACAATGAGGAAGTTCAGTGGTTTTTAAAAAAAAATATTTGTTAATAGACTGTTAAACTAAGTCAAAATATTTTTTTTTTAATTTTATATATCGTATTATCGGCGCTACGATTTTTACGAAGTTTTGTATTTCTGAAATAACTCCGCGTGTAACGTCAGAGATTCATTTCCGCTTATTCTCATTCAGTTCTTCCATTGGTCCCGAAGCGACAAGCAGACCGGATCTTCATAGCTCTCAGATCATAGGTTGATTCACATGAACTAGTGACGTCATTTAAAAAAGTGCGTTTTTATCAAATATTTATAATTATTTTTCTGTACATTTTCAAGAAACTTTGCCGTACAATTTAATGCTCTAATTTTTACCCCGCGTATGAAAACATTTTTTGTATCCAATTGCCGGTAGGACTGAAGTTCCTCATTGTTGAAGGCGTTCGGCGTTTTGCAACGCGACCGCGATAACTTCAGCGTGTTCATAATTGTTCGTTGTGATCGCTCAAATGCTTAGCACGTCGATAGTCATTTGTGATTGAGCCCCAGGACATTTAATGATAACTCCGAAATAAAAGCCGGACTATCAAGGCATCCGCTGAGTATGTCACGAAGTATCCCCATGTCTAATAGTACACCTGCAGGGCTTACGATCTGCCATTGGCTGTTTTATTAAGTTAAAAGTAGCCTTCATGAAACCGAAGTATTATTATATTTATTGTAGATGTGTTCCTATAAAAAAATGGTCACGAATAGAAGTGTCCTAACTGAAGTGAAAAATATATTTAAAAAAGGAAAGTTATGATGTGTTCATATGAGTGGATTCCGTGAGAAAAAATATGTTAAATATACGCTAAACGCATATATTACTATATTTTTCCACGTCATTGACAAATCAAAACACAGACGCGCTCCATACAGTAAAATATTTTTAAAGTAGTGACACAAAAACGTTTATATGTATCAGGGCCCCGATTACATTTTTTATTTTTTTATTTGTTTATTTTTCCATACATGTATTAATTTACATAGAAGTATAATTACAAAATACACTTAGGAAAAATACATCTTAAAATTAAGCTATAACATGAATTTGAAAAAATGCCCACATAGACCACAGCGTCTGAGCGTGGGCCATTCCTTTTTTAATTATTACAAAGTTTACAGCACATATATATGGTATGACCTGACCATGAAAAGAAAAATAAAAGAAAAGAAAAATAAAATAAAAACCAAATGAACATGCTGATATTACGAAAATATGATTTATTTGCAGTATGCATTTATTTTTAATTTTAATTATTTTTTAAAGAATGTGTCTATCTGCTCCTTCCATGCTACGATTATCGGTTGGTTGGAAGAAATTGCCATTTGGCAATAAGCCCGCCAATGTGCAAATAACATTATGTACAAAAAGTTTTAAAAAAAATACAATGGGAAGTTAACAGAGTTATCTTCAGCAATGTTTTTAGTATGTCCAAATGCTTGCAGACTGGCTGGATTTTCTCCCTAGGGAGTTGTTCATATTTAAATTTGGTTGGACATACTCAAAACATTGTTGAATTAACTACCTGGTAAAAGAAGAAGTAAAAATAAAAATTGGAAAATTGGTTCAGCCGGTTGAATCTCACCCACGTGATAAAGGTTTCAGCTCTTTTACTTCACAAAAGTCAGCAGATGGAAGAGTTGAGGAAATTGGATGTTCAAACATAGGCAGAATGGTGAATGTACACAGTGTGTAAAGTGGCCACTTAAACCAGCCAATGACAGGTCATAAGCCCTGTAAATGCAGACTCCCATATTCCCTTCTCAAAAATGTTTCCCTCTCTGTTGCAACAAATTAAATAGAGTTATCTTCTGTTGTCTATAAAGAAAAACCGACAATTGTGTAAGGAAATGAGTATATTTCCATGCACATTTAACGTATCTTCGTCGGTAACCTATAGTTAAACATGTTTAGAAGAAAAAATGTATGCTTATTCTGATTTTCATACAGAAAACTTAATTTTGCTTTGTAGATAAAATTGAACATAAATGAAAACCTCCCATTGTAATCGGGGCCCAGGGCATCGATTATGATGAAAAAAAAATTGTAAACATATTCTATTTTTCATGCCGAAAACTTAATTTTACTTCGTAGATAAAATTGAAGATAAATTTTAACTTCCCATCATGCATATGAGTATTCTTCAATTTTTGGTACGTAAAAAAGTTTGTATTTTAACGTTATCAATCAGCATTCGTTTTTGGTGGATCCAAATCAGGTTCTTTCCTTCAATTCCTTATAATTTCGACCCATTTATTTATTTTCACTGGGTTTGAAAATGCAGACATAACATTGAATCTCGCTCGAAAATGCATATAAGGTCCATTTCAGTTCTACGTTTCTCCAATGAAGACAGATTGAGAGATTGCTCTTTTTCCAAAAAAAATCCAATCATATACGACTACTCGCTGAACGATGAAATATTATCATCTGTGTCTAGTATACGAGATTTGGGTATTGTACTTGACACTAAACTTTCCTATCAATCCTTAAAACTTCGTGGGTTTATTAACAGAAGCACAGCTGACTTAAAAATATCAATACCCTTAAAACTCTCTTCTGTTCCCTAGTTCGCCCGCACCCAGAGTATTCCTCTGTTATCTGGTCTCCATATTATGATGTTCACATCAAGAATATTGAATCAGTTCAACATCGATTTATAAGAAAGATAGGCTGGAGGTTGGGCTTATCCAGAGACCTATATACGTATAATGAATTAGAAACTACCTTGATATATCTTCTCTTCAAGACCGTCGAAATATATCCGACCTTATAGTCCTATTTAAAATTCTCAACTCGCTCTTTGATGCCCCTGAACTACTGAGCTCAATAAAATTAAATATCCCAACTAGAAACCTCAGACAAAACTTACTCTTTCATACCGATAACCATAGAACTAACTATGGTTTTCATTCCCCCTATGCCCAGAATTCTTAGGTCTGCCAACAAACATACCAGTCTTGATTTCTTTGATAACGAGTTGTCTTCTTTCAAACGATCACTGAGTCAAATTCAATTATAAACACCTCTCTCCCGCTTCCACTCCCACAAAGTCTACTTTAAACCATTGAGTCTTTCTAATTTTGCTATAATAATTTTCTATGTTTAAATGTGTCCATAAAAAGCCATTGGGCGTATATATAAATAAATAAATTTCGACATGGGAATAATTACCCCTTTGCAATCCGAGCAACCATGCCACTTTTCTTATGAAAACGGTGTTGGACAGACTCGATATTATGGTCAAAATGGTATACGGCCATTAAAAAAAATCTAGCAAGATAATAGTTTGACTGTCAAGTTTATTTTTACTAGCCATTCATACACGCTAACACACTGATTATTTTTATTGCAGCCTTTGACCGTAATAAGATTGAAAAAATCTGAAATTCAAATATTTGTCTTGCATTTATTCCAATTATATTTGGATTAAATTTATTATGATAATGTCAAATCACGTGTACACAGTATTATATTAGTTTCATGGTCATAAATTATGTAAAATTATCTATCTTATCAGAGAGATGTATTCATTTTTCATATCTCTTCCACAACACTGAACATTGTGAACTGTGATGTGTGATACCTCATTTCTCATTTGGTTCAATTCGATAGTGCAGTTATATCGTGTAGTGGTTTTATTTCATAACACGGGACATTGTGACATTCACCATTAAACGTTATTTTATAAAAGAGTCGTTGTGACATTCAACGTAACGATACTCGTAGAAGAGCAATGTGACATATTGAAATGAACTTAACTTCATAAAAGATTCACCATGGCTTGCAAATCTTGTACGTATCTTTAAAAAAAACTATTTTACACCTATGCGTTGTAATATTTAACATTGATTGTGACGTTATAGAAGACACTGTGACATTCTACATTCAACGTAACTTTATAGAATCGTCGTTTTAACATTCTACATTCGACGCGACTTTATAAAATAATCGCTGTGACCATAGAATTAAGAATAGTCCAGAAGAAGCGTTGAATCATATTTAATACATCAGACTGTGTCAATAATTCCCCACTTAAGCTAGGGTTTCCTAGGACAGCGGTGCCCGTATTTTAAACGGCCGTAGTGAACGGTGATGCAGTGGACAGCCGTCGTAAAGTTGATTAGAGAGTGGTTTCTAGGAAAACGGTGTTAAATGGTTGATAACACCGTTTTCCTAGAAAACCACACTCTAAGTCACCTTTACGACGGCTGTCCACTGCATCACCGTTCACTACGGCCGTTAAAATACGGGCACCGCTGTCCTAGGAAACCCTAGCTTTAGACACACTTTCGCGCGCGCATACGTTAAGTCGCCGGGTAATGTTGCTTGATAGCAAAAAAAAAAATCATAACACAAATGTAAGGTAAAAAAAAGCAATCTGTTAATTTCTCTATAAATTTATTGTGCAGCGGAAACATTGATTGACACAACAGAGTAGATAAGTTAAGGGTTATTTAATAAGAGTAATTGAATTTATGAACTTTGAACTTAACTTAATATAAACAAATTTTATTTGACACAAAACGGATATTTTATATCATGCTAAATAATATTTGATGGTTTAAAGATAATGTCGTTCAAATGTCCCCACGACGTTGTTAATCCGAGGTCTAATTTTCATAAGTTCTTTCATTCAATGAGCAAAATAGGGTATAAAAATTCTACCCTGGCAACACTAACGAAATTTCCATTTTGTTTCTTCGACAATCTGACAGATGGAAAAATATTTCAATTTTTAAGTAATTCATTTGCTACCTAAACATTCGTTTGTTAATTACACATGAAATGTGATGCCATCCTGTTTCATTAAGATCCTAGCAGTATTTCTACACTTTAAAAGGACACAACACGACATTGTTGAATTCAAATCAGGAGTTCGTACTGAGCGACGTCTACAAATAAACTAATGGGGCAAAACGTAAACCTACTCATTTATGAGTAGTTGAGTCGCCTTTTGTTTGATGTGCGTATGCGGTTTCTGGACTATTCTTAATTCTATAGCTG
This sequence comes from Micrasema longulum, assembly GCF_059751315.1. Taxonomy (NCBI): domain Eukaryota; kingdom Metazoa; phylum Arthropoda; class Insecta; order Trichoptera; family Brachycentridae; genus Micrasema; species Micrasema longulum. The sequence continues at coordinate 249,147 of NW_028279167.1, forward strand.
TGACATTCAACGATAGAATAGTCGTGACATTCAATGTTATTTTATTTTATAGAATAGTCGTTGTGACATTCAAATAAATTTTATCGAATAGTTATTGTGACATTTAACTGTGTTTTATAGAATAGACGTTGTGACATTCAACGATATTGAATAGAATCATCTTGACATTCAACGGTATTTAATTGAATAGTTATTGTGACATTTAACTATGTTTTATTAGAATAGACGTTGTGACATTCAACGATATTTAATAGAATCGTCTTGACATTCAACGGTATTTAATTGAATAGTTATTGTGACATTTAACTTTGTTTTATAGAATAGACGTTGTGACATTCAACGATATTTTATAGAGTCGTCTTGACATTCAACGGTATTTAATTGAATAGTTATTGTGACATTCAACTATATTTTATAGGAGAGTCGTGTTTGTGACATCGTGACATTCAACATTATTTTTTTGTATAGGATAGTCGTTGATTGACAGACATTGATTCAACGATATTTTATAGAATAGTCGTGACATTTAACGATATATAATAGAATAGTCGTGACATTCAACGATATATAATAGAATAGTCGTGACATTCAACGATATTTTATAGAAAAGCCTTCACGATCTTTCTCTTTTAATAGTAAAAGGCAATTATGCCGTGTATGTTAATAAAATAAATAAAAATACGGTTTACTGGCTAACATTATTCATTTATTGACATGAACGATTGGAGCAGGCGAATCTTGATTGCATAATATTAAGTCCTTTTGTCGAAAGGTGTTTTTTATTTAGTAGTTCTCATTTTATTATGTTTATTAATATTACTGCGCTCTAGTGACGATGCGTCGTAGTTTAGATACTGAAAAGGTATCTTAAATGTGATAATTTTTATATAATGTGTTTTTTAA